>NC_056730.1:1049341057-1049641057 GCF_019279795.1 Protopterus annectens
AGTTTTGTTTGCATTTGTTCATATTTTATTGTTGATCTTTCATCATTTCCCAAATTTTTATACACTCCTTTATCTATGAATGTGGGATACTGTTAAATGCTTTCTTGTAATCTATCCATACCATAATTAGATTCTTCCCCTTTTTACAATTCTTCATTATGACTTTATTTAACTTACCCTTTTGCTCTATTGGCCATGAGTGAGTTTTCTCCTAAATGATTACAGACTCTCTCAGCATCAGTTCCAGTGTATAGTTTATACATTGTTGGAAGGCAAGTTATTGGTCAATAGTTTTTAGGATAACTTTCAGGTTCACTTTTAAGGAGGAGTATCTTTTCTTGCTGTTAACCAGGTTGGTGTCTGTTCAGGGTGCACGTATACTGTAAGTAGTTCTTACTCAGGGCTAAATCTTCATGTAAAGATGTTAACACTTTTAGCTGGAAGTTAGGTACTGCATCTAGGCTTGAGGTTTTCCAAATAGGAGCATGTCTTAATTTTGTTTCAATTTCGATGGCTGTTACTTCATCCCATTTCATACCCTATACATTTGAACGTGTGTAACATAGTAGATGTGCTAAATGGATAGAAGAAGTAAAAGAAACGGTAAGAAGTTCAAATGTACAGGATATGAAAAAAAGCAGAAATAAACACATTTTGGAGAAATATCTTTTTTTTTGGTCGTGCTTCTATTTCTTTTGCTTTGTTTCCCAATTCCCTATAAAGCTTTTCTGGTTCATCAATGAATTGCTTATTTTGTACTTTTCCTTTATATTTATCTATGTATCTTTTAAGTTTTTCTGCCTGTGTTGATATCTTTCATTTATTATTTGTGATAATGTACAATAGATTGAGGTCTGTTCTAATACTGTGCATGGCTTTTATCATGTCTGTCTTTCTAAGTAATTTTTTTATTTGTTACTTCTTCTATACCCTTCTAACAGTGACACTTTTTGTCTTAATTGCTTTATAGTTTTCTCTATCTTATATTTCTTTGATGGCATTTGATTTCTTCCCTTCTTTTCCCTTATCGGCCTATATTTTTGTGGTAAGATGTTATCTGTTTTTAATTTAGCTACACAGCAATATATCTTGTTTATTTCTGTTATGTCACATGAATGTATGTTAATAGTCTTGATTACTGTGTTTATTTGTTTTATCAGACTTTTAATATT
Source organism: Protopterus annectens (assembly GCF_019279795.1). Taxonomy (NCBI): domain Eukaryota; kingdom Metazoa; phylum Chordata; order Ceratodontiformes; family Protopteridae; genus Protopterus; species Protopterus annectens. Next base: position 1,049,342,230 of record NC_056730.1, read on the forward strand.
ATGGGTCTTATTGACTTTCTGTAATCTAATTCATTCACCGATCTTAATATGTCTATCCATCTCTGTTAAACCAAACAACTCTCCCCTTATATCATTTTCTTCTAAACTGAGGACATATTCTTTTTTCTCTGTTTCTTGCAGGTATTGTACAGAAAGTTCCATAACATCTTACTGTGACATTCTTTAAAGCTGGACCCTGTATCATCCATTGCTCTTTCATATGGGAACTCACTGACCTATTTCTCCATAAGATTGCCGGTCTCAGAGTTACCACCGTTTACTGTTATTTCCCTTGCTATGCACTCTAGCTGAACCCTTGTACTGGTTTCCTGTTGAATTCTTCAGAGTATCCTCATGTGGTATCTGATTAGTTGCTTCTCGTTTCACCTGTTTTTTCGTAATTCAGTGACCCACTGTTCCATCATGCTGTGATGTTACCAGAGTAGGATATTCTAAGCTAAATCCTTCACTTTGCAGGTAGTTCATAACTTCAGTTTCTATTTCTTTAACTTCTCCATTACTAATCCTCTTTTTCAACTTTATCCTTCATTTTCTTATTTTTTGTATTGTAAAAAATTCCATATCTGGATGTCTTTGCCTATATTTCTCTTCATTTATCTTTGGTGCTGTTTTTTTTTGTTTGTTTATTAGCTTTGCTTTCTCATTTGCATAAATATTGCACCATATTAAATGTCTTTTTCTTTCCCATGTCCATATTTTTTATACCTTTCAAAAATCTTTAGGTTTTGTTGTTTATATTTTTGCAATTCCTCGGTCTTTTTCCAAATGGCCCAAGGTTTCTTGGTCTATATCATGTTTTTCATGAATCTGTTGTATTAATGAATACAAATTTGCATTTGAAGCTTTTGACAGTTTTTCTTGTGCGAGTAGAATACTACAGTAGATTATGTTCTGTGTGGTTATAGACCAATGAGTGATGGACACCACCACAATATGTGGTTAAAGGCTGCAACCACTACATACATAAATGGGAGCACATCTAGTAAGGAGAACCTGGTTGTGTTTGTTTAAAAATCTTCAGAAAGCTCAGTGTATCAGTGGCTGTAAAAACACGTCTTGAATTCAGGTAATCATAGAACAGTTAGCTTTATACTTGACATTGTTTGGGATATATGAAAACAAGAAAATATACTTAAATGCAGGTAGAATGAAGAAAAAACAAGAAAAGAAAAGATAAAAAGGAAGCTTGCATTTGCACTATGTGTCCTACTTTAGGCTACACAGTGCAGAGCTATTGGGAACATATTGCACAATGACATAAACATATATCAATATATGATATAAAATTCTTAGATTTCAGACCAGCATTGAAATCCCCATGTTAGCTAGGCTGAAGTGCCTGTGATGTATCTAGACTGACTGCTCTGACCATTCACTGCATTCATGCCAAAGGGATCCAGGGATACAATGTAGTTATCTGCCTGCACGCAACTGGCCTAATTAGGGAGAGATCCCAAATAATGTAGAGTGGCAAGCACAGAGGTAATGGCTTCTGTTCTGTGCAGAATGTCCCTAACCTAGCAAAAGGCTAAAATAAAAATGATGCTGAAGGATAAAAGCTTGGAAGGATACTTTGGTGGCACTTGCTACCATATTTTATTATTTCAGCACACCATGCAGCAGACAAATCAGATTTATACCAGCAGCAAAAATATGTTAAAATGATATAACATTTCAAGAGGAAACACTTTGTGAGTTGTACAGTTCTCACAGTACAGCAGTTTTACACTTTGGCTATAAGTAAAGTATATGAAGAGGCAGCTTGAAATATCACTAAGCCATTTACCTGCATATCACAGGCATTTTCTCTCAATACAGTAGTTGTACACTTTGGCTATAAGTAAATCACATGATGTGGCAGTTTGGACTATTACTAAGACACTTACCTACATTTCATTGGCATTTGGGAAGAAACAGGAGAACCTAACAAAAAATGTACAGAGACACAGGTTACACTTGCAAACTCTTCACCAAGGCATACTAGCGAAGAAATGAACCAGTGAAGCAAGCTCTATGAGATAGTAGCATTTGTTTCTGTGCTCTGTGAGGCAGTAGTGTTTAGTACTATGCTATATGAGGCTGTAGTGTTTACTACTGTGCTCTGTGAGGCAATAGTGCTTATCACTGTGCTCTATAAGGCAATAATGTTTACCTCTGTGGTCTTCGAGGCAGCATTGTTTACCACTGTGCTCTATGAGGCAGTAATGTTCACCTCTGTGCTCTATGAGGCCATAGTGTTTACCTCTGTGCTCTATGAGACTGTAGTGTTTACCTCCGAGCTCTATAAGCCCAGTGTTTACCTCTGTGCTTTTTGAGGCAGTATTGTTTACCTCTGTGCTCTACAAGGCTGTAGTGTTTACCACTGTGCTTTATAAGGCAGTAGTGTTTACCTCTGTGATCTTTAAGGCAGTCAAGCTTACCACTGTGCTCTATGAGGCAGTCATTTTACTTCTGTGCTCTACAAGGTCGTAGTGTTTACCACTGTGCTCTATGAGGCAGTAGTGTTTACCTATGTACTCTACAAGGCCGTAGTGTTTACTACTGTGCTCTGTAAGCCAGTAGTGTTTACCTCTGTGCTCTTTGAGGCTGTAGTGTTTACCACTGTGCACTACAAGGCCATAGTGTTGACCAGTGTGCTTTACGAGGCAATAGTGTTTACATCAGTGCTCTACGAGGTCGTAAGGTTTACCACTGTGCTCTATGAGGCAGCATTGTTTACCTCTGTACTCTTTGAGGCAGTAGACTTTACCATTGTGTTCTGTGAAGCAGTAATGTTTACCTCTGTGCTCTACAAGAGCAAAGTGTTTACCACTGTGCTCTATGAGGCAGTAGTGTTTACCTCTATGGTCTACAAGGTCATTGTGCTTACCACTGTGCTCTATGAGGCAGGAGTGTTTACTTCTATGCTCTTTGAGGCAGTAGTGTTTACCACTGTGCTCTATGAGGCAGGAGTGTTTACCTCTATGCTCTTTGAGGCAGTAGTCTTTATCACTGTTCTCTACAAGGCTGTAGTGTTGACCACTGTGCTCTATGAGGTAGTAGAGTTTACCTCTATACTCTCTGAGGCAGTAGTGTTTACCTCTGTGCTCTTTGAGGCAGTCATGTTTACCACTGTGCTATATGAGACGGTAATGTTTACCTCTGTGCTCTACAAGGCCATAGTGTTTATCACTCTGCTCTGTGAGGCAGTAGTGTTTACCTCTGTGCACTTTGAGGCATTAGTGTTTACCTCTGTGCTCTCTGAGGCAGTAGTGTTTACCTCTGTGCTCTTTGAGGCAGTCGTGTTTACCACTGTGCTCTATGAAGCAGTAATATTTACCTCTATGCTCTCCAAGGCCGTAGTATTTACCACTGTACTCCATGAGGCAGTAGTGTTTACCTATGTACTCTACAAGGATGTAGTGTTTACTACTGTGCTGTGTGAGGCAGTAGTGTTTACCTCAGTGCTCTTTGAGGCTGTAGTGTTTACCACTATGCTTTGTGAGGCAATAGTGTTTACCTCACTGCTCTACAAGGTCAGAGGGTTTACCACTATGAGCCAGCAGTGTTTACCTCTGTACTCTTTGAGGCAGAAGGGTTTACTACAGTGTTCTATGAAGCAGTAATGTTTAACTCTGTGCTCTACGAGGCAATAGTGTTTACCTCAATGCTCTATGATGTTGTAGGGTTTACCAATATGCTCTATGAGGCAATAGTGCTTACTTCAGTGCTCTATGAGGTTGTAGGGTTTAGCACTGTGCTCTAAGAGGCAGCATTGTTTACCTCTTTGCTCTTTGAGGCAATAAGCTTTAACACTGTGCTCTATGAAGCAGTCATGTTTACATTCATGCTCTACGAGGCTATAGTGTTTACCACTGTGCTCTATGAGGTAGTAGTGTTTACCTCTGTGCCCTACAAGGCCATAGTGTTTACCACTGTGCTCTATGAGGCAGTAGTGTTTATCTCTGTGCTCTTTGAGGCAGTAGTGTTTACCTCTGTGTTCTTTGAGGCAGTCATGTTCACCACTGTGCCCTATGAGGCAGTAATGTTTACCTCTGTGCTCACCAAGACCAGAGTGTTTACCTCTGTGCTCTTTGAGGCATTAGTGTTTACCTCTGTGCTCTCTGAGGCAGTAGTGTTTACTTCTGTGCTCTTTGAGGCAGTCGTGTTTACCGTGGTCCTGTATGAGGCAGTAATATTTACCTCTCTGCTCTACAAAGCTGTAGTGTTTACCACTGTGCTCTGTGAGGCAGTAGTGTTTACCTATGTACTCTATGAGGGCATAGTGTTTACTACTGTGCTGTGTGAGGCAGTAGTGTTTACCTCTGTGCTCTTTGAGGCTGTAGTGTTTACCACTGTGCACTATGAGGCAATAGTGTTTACCTCAGTGTTCTACGAGTTCGTAGGGTTTACCACTGTGCTCTGTGTGGCAGCAGTGTTTACCTCTGTACTCTTTGAGGCAGTAGGGCTTACCACTGTGCTCTATGAAGCAGTAATGTTTACCTCTGTGATCTACGAGGCTGTAGTGTTTACCACTGTGCTTTATGAGGTAGTAGTGTTTACCTCTCTGCTCTACAAGGCCATAGAGTTTACCACTGTGCTCTATGAGGCAGTAGTGTTTACCTCTATGCTCTTTGAGGCAGTAATGTTTACCACTGTGCTCTGCAAGGCTATAGTGTTGACCACTGTGCTCTATGAGGTAGTAGTGTTTACCACTGTGCTCTTTGAGGCAGTAGTGTTTACCTATGTGTTCTACGAGGGCGTAGTGTTTACTACTGTGCTGTGTGAGACAGTAGTATTTACCTCTGTTCTCTTTAAGAGTGTAGTGTTTACCACTGTGCAGTATGAGGCAATAGTGTTTACCTCAGTGCTCTATGAGGTTGTAGGGTTTACCACTATGCTGTATGAGGCAGCAGTGTTTACCTATGTACTCTTTGAGGCACTTAGGTTTACCACTGTGCTCTTTGAAGCTGTAATGTTTACCTATGTGATCTACGAGGCTGTAGTGTTTACCACTGTGCTCTATGAGGCAGTAGTGTTTTCCTCCGTGCTCTACAAGGCTGTAGTGTTTACCACTGTGCTCTATGAGGCAGTAGTGTTTACCTCCATGCTCTACAAGGTCAGTAGTGTTTACCACTGTGCTCTATGAGGCAGTAGTATTTACCTCTATGCTCTTTGAGGCAGTAGTGTTTACAACTGTGCTCTGCAAGGCGATAGTGTTGACCACTGTGCTCCATGAGGCAGTAGTGTTTACCACTGTGCTCTTTGAGGGAGTAGGGTTTACCTCTGTGCTCTTTGAGGCAGTCATGTTTACCACTGTGCTCTGTGAGGCAGTAATGTTTACCTCTGTCCTCTACAAGGCTGTAGTGTTTACCACTGTGGTCTATGAGGCAGTAGTGTTTACCTCTGTGCTCTTTGTTGCAGTTGTGTTTAGCACTGTGCTCTATGAGGCAGTAATTTTTACCTCTGTGCTCTTCAAGGCCGTAGTGTTTACCAATGTGCTGTATGAGGCAGTAGTGTTTACTTCTGTGCTCTAAGAGGCCATAGTGTTTACTACTGTACACTATGAGGCAGTAGTGTTTATCTCTGTGCTCTTTCCAGCTGTAGTGTTTACCACTGTGCTCTACAAGGCAATAGTGTTTACCTCAGTGCTCTATGAGGACATAGGGTTTACCATTGTGTTCTATGAGGCAGTAGTGTTTACCTCAGTGCTCTATGAGGCAGCATTGTTTACCTCTATGCTCTTTGAGGCAGTAGGCTTTACCACTATGTTCTAAGAAGCAGTAATGTTTACCTCTGTGTGCTACTAGACCATAACTGTGTTCTAAGAAGCAGTAATGTTTACCTATGTGCTCTACTAGATCATAGTTTTGACCACTGTGCTCTATGAGGTAGTAGTGTTTACCACTGTGCTCTATGAGGCAGTAGTGTTTACCTCTGTGCTCTTTAAGGCAGTCATGTTTACCATTGTGCTCAATGAGGCAGAGTGTTTACCTCTGTGCTCTACAAGACCATAGTGTTTACCACTCTGCTCTGTGAGGCAGTAGTATTTACCTCTGTGCACTTTGAGGCATTAGTGTTTACCTCTGTGCTCTCTGAGGCAGTAGTGTTTACCTCTGTGCTCTTTGAGGCAGTCATGTTTACCACTGTGCTCTATGAGGCAGTAGTGTTTACCTCTATGGTCTACAAGGTCATAGTGCTTACCACTGTGCTCTATGAGGCAGGAGTGTTTACCTCTATGTTCTTTGAGGCAGTAGTGTTTACCACTGTGCTCTATGAGGCAGGAGTGTTTACCTCTATGCTCTTTGAGGCAGTAGTCTTTACCACTGTTCTCTACAAAGCTGTAGTGTTGACCACTGTGCTCTATGAGGTAGTAGTGTTTACCTCTGTACTCTCTGAGGCAGTAGTGTTTACCTCTGAACTCTCTGAGGCAGTACTGTTTACCTCTGTGCTCCTTGAGGCAGTCGTGTTTACCACTGTGCTATATGAGACAGTAATGTTTACCTCTGTGCTCTACAAGGCCATAGTGTTTACCACTCTGCTCTGTGAGGCAGTAGTGTTTACCTCTGTGCTCTCTGAGGCAGTAGTGTTTACCTCTGTCCTCTTTGAGGCAGTCGTGTTTACCACTGTGCTCTATGAGGCAGTAATATTTACCTCTATGCTCTCCAAGGCCGTAGTATTTACCACTGTACTCTATGAGGCAGTAGTGTTTACCTATGTACTCTACAAGGATGTAGTGTTTACTACTCTGCTGTGTGAGGCAGTAGTGTTTACCTCAGTGCTCTTTGAGGCTGTAGTGTTTACCACTATGCTCTGTGAGGCAATAGTGTTTACCTCACTGCTCTACAAGGTCAGAGGGTTTACCACTATGAGCCAGCAGTGTTTACCTCTGTACTCTTTGAGGCAGAAGGGTTTACCACAGTGTTCTATGAAGCAGTAATGTTTAACTCTGTGCTCTATGAGGCAACAGTGTTTACCTCAATGCTCTATGATGTCGCAGGGTTTACCACTATGCTCTATGAGGCAATAGTGCTTACTTCAGTGCTCTATGAGGTTGTAGGGTTTAGCACTGTGCTCTAAGAGGCAGCATTGTTTACCTCTTTGCTCTTTGAGGCAATAGGCTTTAACACTGTGCTCTATGAAGCAGTCATGTTTACATTCGTGCTCTATGAGGCTATCGTGTTTACCACTGTGCTCTTTGAGGCAGTAGTGTTTACTTCTGTACTCTCTGAGGCAGTAGTGTTTACTTCTGTGCTCTTTGAGGCAGTCGTGTTTACCGTGGTCCTGTATGAGGCAGCAATATTTACCTCTCTGCTCTACAAAGCTGTAGTGTTTACCACTGTGCTCTGTGAGGCAGTACTGTTTACCTATGTGCTCTACGAGGGCATAGTGTTTACTACTGTGCTGTGTGAGGCAGTAGTGTTTACCTCTGTGCTCTTTGAGGCTGTAGTGTTTACCACTGTGCACTATGAGGCAATAGTGTTTACCACAGTGTTCTACAAGTTCAGAGGGTTTACCACTGTGCTCTGTGAGGCAGCAGTGTTTACCTCTGTACTCTTTGAGGCAGTAGGGCTTACCACTGTGCTCTATGAAGCAGTAATGTTTACCTCTGTGATCTATGAGGCTGTAGTGTTTACCACTGTGCTTTATGAGGTAGTAGTGTTTACCTCTCTGCTCTACAATGCCATAGAGTTTACCACTGTGCTCTATGAGGCAGTAGAGTTTACCTCTATGCTCTTTGAGGCAGTAGTGTTTACCACTGTGCTCTGCAAGACTGTAGTGTTGACCACTGTGCTCTATGAGGCAGTAGTATTTACCTCTATGCTCTTTGAGGCAGTAGTGTTTACCACTGTGCTCTGCAAGGCGATAGTGTTGACCACTGTGCTCCATGAGGCAGTAGTGTTTACCACTGTGCTCTTTGAGGGAGTAGGGTTTACCTCTGTGCTCTTTGAGGCAGTCGTGTTTACCACTGTGCTCTGTGAGGCAGTAATGTTTACCTTTGTCCTCTACAAGGCTGTAGTGTTTACCACTGTGGTCTATGAGGCAGTAGTGTTTACCTCTGTGCTCTTTGTTGCAGTTGTGTTTAGCACTGTGCTCTATGAGGCAGTAATTTTTACCTCTGTGCTCTTCAAGGCCGTAGTGTTTACCAATGTGCTGTATGAGGCAGTAGTGTTTACTTCTGTGCTCTAAGAGGCCATAGTGTTTACTACTGTACACTATGAGGCAGTAGTGTTTATCTCTGTGCTCTTTCCAGCTGTAGTGTTTACCACTGTGCTCTGTGAGGCAGTACTGTTTACCTATGTGCTCTACGAGGGCATAGTGTTTACTACTGTGCTGTGTGAGGCAGTAGTGTTTACCTCTGTGCTTTTTGAGGCTGTAGTGTTTACCACTGTGCTCTATGAGGCAGTAGTGTTTACCTCCGTGCTCTACAAGGCTGTAGTGTTTACCACTGTGCTCTATGAGGCAGTAGTGTTTACCTCCATGCTCTACAAGGCTGTAGTGTTTACCACTGTGCTCTATGAGGCAGTAGTATTTACCTCTATGCTCTTTGAGGCAGTAGTGTTTACCACTGTGCTCTGCAAGGCGATAGTGTTGACCACTGTGCTCCATGAGGCAGTAGTGTTTACCACTGTGCTCTTTGAGGGAGTAGGGTTTACCTCTGTGCTCTTTGAGGCAGTCGTGTTTACCACTGTGCTCTTTGAGGCAGTAATGTTTACCTCTGTCCTCTACAAGGCTGTAGTGTTTACCACTGTGGTCTATGAGGCAGTAGTGTTTACCTCTGTGCTCTTTGTTGCAGTTGTGTTTAGCACTGTGCTCTATGAGGCAGTAATTTTTACCTCTGTGCTCTTCAAGGCCGTAGTGTTTACCAATGTGCTGTATGAGGCAGTAGTGTTTACTTTTGTGCTCTAAGAGGCCATAGTGTTTACTACTGTACACTATGAGGCAGTAGTGTTTACCTCTGTGCTCTTTGAGGCTGTAATGTTTACCACTGTGCACTATGAGGCAATAGTGTTTACCTCAGTGTTCTACGAGTTCGTAGGGTTTACCACTGTGCTCTGTGAGGCAGCAGTGTTTACCTCTGTACTCTTTGAGGCAGTAGGGCTTACCACTGTGCTCTATGAAGCAGTAATGTTTACCTCTGTGATCTACAAGGCTGTAGTGTTTACCGCTATGCTTTATGAGGTAGAAGTGTTTACCTCTCTGCTCTACAAGGCCATAGAGTTTACCACTGTGCTCTATGAGGCAGTAGTGTTTACCTCTATGCTCTTTGAGGCAGTAATGTTTACCACTGTGCTCTGCAAGGCTATAGTGTTGACCACTGTGCTCTATGAGGTAGTAGTGTTTACCACTGTGCTCTTTGAGGCAGTAGTGTTTACCTATGTGTTCTACGAGGGCGTAGTGTTTACTAATGTGCTGTGTGAGACAGTAGTATTTACCTCTGTTCTCTTTAAGAGTGTAGTGTTTACCACTGTGCAGTATGAGGCAATAGTGTTTACCTCAGTGCTCTATGAGGTTGTAGGGTTTACCACTATGCTGTATGAGGCAGCAGTGTTTACCTATGTACTCTTTGAGGCACTTAGGTTTACCACTGTGCTCTTTGAAGCTGTAATGTTTACCTATGTGATCTACGAGGCTGTAGTGTTTACCACTGTGCTCTATGAGGCAGTAGTGTTTTCCTCCGTGCTCTACAAGGCTGTAGTGTTTACCACTGTGCTCTATGAGGCAGTAGTGTTTACCTCCATGCTCTACAAGGCCGTAGTGTTTACCACTGTGCTCTATGAGGCAGTAGTATTTACCTCTATGCTCTTTGAGGCAGTAGTGTTTACTACTGTGCTCTGCAAGGCGATAGTGTTGACCACTGTGCTCCATGAGGCAGTAGTGTTTACCACTGTGCTCTTTGAGGGAGTAGGGTTTACCTCTGTGCTCTTTGAGGCAGTCATGTTTACCACTGTGCTCTGTGAGGCAGTAATGTTTACCTCTGTCCTCTACAAGGCTGTAGTGTTTACCACTGTGGTCTATGAGGCAGTAGTGTTTACCTCTGTGCTCTTTGTTGCAGTTGTGTTTAGCACTGTGCTCTATGAGGCAGTAATTTTTACCTCTGTGCTCTTCAAGGCCGTAGTGTTTACCAATGTGCTGTATGAGGCAGTAGTGTTTACTTCTGTGCTCTAAGAGGCCATAGTGTTTACTACTGTACACTATGAGGCAGTAGTGTTTATCTCTGTGCTCTTTCCAGCTGTAGTGTTTACCACTGTGCTCTACAAGGCAATAGTGTTTACCTCAGTGCTCTATGAGGACATAGGGTTTACCATTGTGTTCTATGAGGCAGTAGTGTTTACCTCAGTGCTCTATGAGGCAGCATTGTTTACCTCTATGCTCTTTGAGGCAGTAGGCTTTACCACTATGTTCTAAGAAGCAGTAATGTTTACCTCTGTGTGCTACTAGACCATAACTGTGTTCTAAGAAGCAGTAATGTTTACCTATGTGCTCTACTAGATCATAGTTTTGACCACTGTGCTCTATGAGGTAGTAGTGTTTACCACTGTGCTCTATGAGGCAGTAGTGTTTACCTCTGTGCTCTTTAAGGCAGTCATGTTTACCATTGTGCTCAATGAGGCAGAGTGTTTACCTCTGTGCTCTACAAGACCATAGTGTTTACCACTCTGCTCTGTGAGGCAGTAGTATTTACCTCTGTGCACTTTGAGGCATTAGTGTTTACTTCTGTGCTCTCTGAGGCAGTAGTGTTTACCTCTGTGCTCTTTGAGGCAGTCATGTTTACCACTGTGCTCTATGAGGCAGTAGTGTTTACCTCTATGGTATACAAGGTCATAGTGCTTACCACTGTGCTCTATGAGGCAGGAGTGTTTACCTCTATGTTCTTTGAGGCAGTAGTGTTTACCACTGTGCTCTATGAGGCAGGAGTGTTTACCTCTATGCTCTTTGAGGCAGTAGTCTTTACCACTGTTCTCTACAAAGCTGTAGTGTTGACCACTGTGCTCTATGAGGTAGTAGTGTTTACCTCTGTACTCTCTGAGGCAGTAGTGTTTACCTCTGAACTCTCTGAGGCAGTACTGTTTACCTCTGTGCTCTACAAGACCATAGTGTTTACCACTCTGCTCTGTGAGGCAGTAGTATTTACCTCTGTGCACTTTGAGGCATTAGTGTTTACTTCTGTGCTCTCTGAGGCAGTAGTGTTTACCTCTGTGCTCTTTGAGGCAGTCATGTTTACCACTGTGCTCTATGAGGCAGTAGTGTTTACCTCTATGGTATACAAGGTCATAGTGCTTACCACTGTGCTCTATGAGGCAGGAGTGTTTACCTCTATGTTCTTTGAGGCAGTAGTGTTTACCACTGTGCTCTATGAGGCAGGAGTGTTTACCTCTATGCTCTTTGAGGCAGTAGTCTTTACCACTGTTCTCTACAAAGCTGTAGCGTTGACCACTGTGCTCTATGAGGTAGTAGTGTTTACCTCTGTACTCTCTGAGGCAGTAGTGTTTACCTCTGAACTCTCTGAGGCAGTACTGTTTACCTCTGTGCTCCTTGAGGCAGTCGTGTTTACCACTGTGCTATATGAGACAGTAATGTTTACCTCTGTGCTCTACAAGGCCATAGTGTTTACCACTCTGCTCTGTTTGGCAGTAGTGTTTACCTCTGTGCTCTCTGAGGCAGTAGTGTTTACCTCTGTCCTCTTTGAGGCAGTCGTGTTTACCACTGTGCTCTATGAGGCAGTAATATTTACCTCTATGCTCTCCAAGGTCAGGTATTTACCACTGTACTCTATGAGGCAGTAGTGTTTACCTATGTACTCTACAAGGATGTAGTGTTTACTACTCTGCTGTGTGAGGCAGTAGTGTTTACCTCAGTGCTCTTTGAGGCTGTAGTGTTTACCACTATGCTCTGTGTGGCAATAGTGTTTACCTCACTGCTCTACAAGGTCAGAGGGTTTACCACTATGAGCCAGCAGTGTTTACCTCTGTACTCTTTGAGGCAGAAGGGTTTACCACAGTGTTCTATGAAGCAGTAATGTTTAACTCTGTGCTCTATGAGGCAACAGTGTTTACCTCAATGCTCTATGATGTCATGGGGTTTACCACTATGCTCTATGAGGCAATAGTGCTTACTTCAGTGCTCTATGAGGTTGTAGGGTTTAGCACTGTGCTCTAAGAGGCAGCATTGTTTACCTCTTTGCTCTTTGAGGCAATAGGCTTTAACACTGTGCTCTATGAAGCAGTCATGTTTACATTCGTGCTCTATGAGGCTATCGTGTTTACCACTGTGCTCTTTGAGGCAGTAGTGTTTACTTCTGTACTCTCTGAGGCAGTAGTGTTTACTTCTGTGCTCTTTGAGGCAGTCGTGTTTACCGTGGTCCTGTATGAGGCAGTAATATTTACCTCTCTGCTCTACAAAGCTGTAGTGTTTACCACTGTGCTCTGTGAGGCAGTACTGTTTACCTATGTGCTCTACGAGGGCATAGTGTTTACTACTGTGCTGTGTGAGGCAGTAGTGTTTACCTCTGTGCTCTTTGAGGCTGTAGTGTTTACCACTGTGCACTATGAGGCAATAGTGTTTACCACAGTGTTCTACAAGTTCGTAGGGTTTACCACTGTGCTCCGTGAGGCAGCAGTGTTTACCTCTGTACTCTTTGAGGCAGTAGGGCTTACCACTGTGCTCTATGAAGCAGTAATGTTTACCTCTGTGATCTATGAGGCTGTAGTGTTTACCACTGTGCTTTATGAGGTAGTAGTGTTTACCTCTCTGCTCTACAATGCCATAGAGTTTACCACTGTGCTCTATGAGGCAGTAGAGTTTACCTCTATGCTCTTTGAGGCAGTAGTGTTTACCACTGTGCTCTGCAAGACTGTAGTGTTGACCACTGTGCTCTATGAGGCAGTAGTATTTACCTCTATGCTCTTTGAGGCAGTAGTGTTTACCACTGTGCTCTGCAAGGCGATAGTGTTGACCACTGTGCTCCATGAGGCAGTAGTGTTTACCACTGTGCTCTTTGAGGGAGTAGGGTTTACCTCTGTGCTCTTTGAGGCAGTCGTGTTTACCACTGTGCTCTGTGAGGCAGTAATGTTTACCTTGTCCTCTACAAGGCTGTAGTGTTTACCACTGTGGTCTATGAGGCAGTAGTGTTTACCTCTGTGCTCTTTGTTGCAGTTGTGTTTAGCACTGTGCTCTATGAGGCAGTAATTTTTACCTCTGTGCTCTTCAAGGCCGTAGTGTTTACCAATGTGCTGTATGAGGCAGTAGTGTTTACTTCTGTGCTCTAAGAGGCCATAGTGTTTACTACTGTACACTATGAGGCAGTAGTGTTTATCTCTGTGCTCTTTCCAGCTGTAGTGTTTACCACTGTGCTCTGTGAGGCAGTACTGTTTACCTATGTGCTCTCTGAGGGCATAGTGTTTACTACTGTGCTGTGTGAGGCAGTAGTGTTTACCTCTGTGCTTTTTGAGGCTGTAGTGTTTACCACTGTGCTCTATGAGGCAGTAGTGTTTACCTCCGTGCTCTACAAGGCTGTAGTGTTTACCACTGTGCTCTATGAGGCAGTAGTGTTTACCTCCATGCTCTACAAGGCTGTAGTGTTTACCACTGTGCTCTATGAGGCAGTAGTATTTACCTCTATGCTCTTTGAGGCAGTAGTGTTTACCACTGTGCTCTGCAAGGCGATAGTGTTGACCACTGTGCTCCATGAGGCAGTAGTGTTTACCACTGTGCTCTTTGAGGGAGTAGGGTTTACCTCTGTGCTCTTTGAGGCAGTCGTGTTTACCACTGTGCTCTTTGAGGCAGTAATGTTTACCTCTGTCCTCTACAAGGCTGTAGTGTTTACCACTGTGGTCTATGAGGCAGTAGTGTTTACCTCTGTGCTCTTTGTTGCAGTTGTGTTTAGCACTGTGCTCTATGAGGCAGTAATTTTTACCTCTGTGCTCTTCAAGGCCGTAGTGTTTACCAATGTGCTGTATGAGGCAGTAGTGTTTACTTCTGTGCTCTAAGAGGCCATAGTGTTTACTACTGTACACTATGAGGCAGTAGTGTTTATCTCTGTGCTCTTTCCAGCTGTAGTGTTTACCACTGTGCTCTACAAGGCAATAGTGTTTACCTCAGTGCTCTATGAGGACATAGGGTTTACCATTGTGTTCTATGAGGCAGTAGTGTTTACCTCAGTGCTCTATGAGGCAGCATTGTTTACCTCTATGCTCTTTGAGGCAGTAGGCTTTACCACTATGTTCTAAGAAGCAGTAATGTTTACCTCTGTGTGCTACTAGACCATAACTGTGTTCTAAGAAGCAGTAATGTTTACCTATGTGCTCTACTAGATCATAGTTTTGACCACTGTGCTCTATGAGGTAGTAGTGTTTACCACTGTGCTCTATGAGGCAGTAGTGTTTACCTCTGTGCTCTTTAAGGCAGTCATGTTTACCATTGTGCTCAATGAGGCAGAGTGTTTACCTCTGTGCTCTACAAGACCATAGTGTTTACCACTCTGCTCTGTGAGGCAGTAGTATTTACCTCTGTGCACTTTGAGGCATTAGTGTTTACCTCTGTGCTCTCTGAGGCAGTAGTGTTTACCTCTGTGCTCTTTGAGGCAGTCATGTTTACCACTGTGCTCTATGAGGCAGTAGTGTTTACCTCTATGGTCTACAAGGTCATAGTGCTTACCACTGTACTCTATGAGGCATGAGTGTTTACCTCTATGTTCTTTGAGGCAGTAGTGTTTACCACTGTGCTCTATGAGGCAGGAGTGTTTACCTCTATGCTCTTTGAGGCAGTAGTCTTTACCACTGTTCTCTACAAAGCTGTAGTGTTGACCACTGTGCTCTATGAGGTAGTAGTGTTTACCTCTATACTCTCTGAGGCAGTAGTGTTTACCTCTGAACTCTCTGAGGCAGTATTGTTTACCTCTGTGCTCCTTGAGGCAGTCGTGTTTACCACTGTGCTATATGAGACAGTAATGTTTACCTCTGTGCTCTACAAGGCCATAGTGTTTACCACTCTGCTCTGTGAGGCAGTAGTGTTTACCTCTGTGCTCTCTGAGGCAGTAGTGTTTACCTCTGTCCTCTTTGAGGCAGTCGTGTTTACCACTGTGCTCTATGAGGCAGTAATATTTACCTCTATGCTCTCCAAGGCCGTAGTATTTACCACTGTACTCTATGAGGCAGTAGTGTTTACCTATGTACTCTACAAGGATGTAGTGTTTACTACTCTGCTGTGTGAGGCAGTAGTGTTTACCTCAGTGCTCTTTGAGGCTGTAGTGTTTACCACTATGCTCTGTGAGGCAATAGTGCTTACCTCACTGCTCTACAAGGTCAGAGGGTTTACCACTATGAGCCAGCAGTGTTTACCTCTGTACTCTTTGAGGCAGAAGGGTTTACCACAGTGTTCTATGAAGCAGTAATGTTTAACTCTGTGCTCTATGAGGCAACAGTGTTTACCTCAATGCTCTATGATGTCGCAGGGTTTACCACTATGCTCTATGAGGCAATAGTGCTTACTTCAGTGCTCTATGAGGTTGTAGGGTTTAGCATTGTGCTCTAAGAGGCAGCATTGTTTACCTCTTTGCTCTTTGAGGCAATAGGCTTTAACACTGTGCTCTGTGAAGCAGTCATGTTTACATTCGTGCTCTATGAGGCTATCGTGTTTACCACTGTGCTCTTTGAGGCAGTAGTGTTTACTTCTGTACTCTCTGAAGCAGTAGTGTTTACTTCTGTGCTCTTTGAGGCAGTCGTGTTTACCGTGGTCCTGTATGAGGCAGTAATATTTACCTCTCTGCTCTACAAAGCTGTAGTGTTTACCACTGTGCTCTGTGAGGCAGTACTGTTTACCTATGTGCTCTACGAGGGCATAGTGTTTACTACTGTGCTGTGTGAGGCAGTAGTGTTTACCTCTGTGCTCTTTGAGGCTGTAGTGTTTACCACTGTGCACTATGAGGCAATAGTGTTTACCACAGTGTTCTACAAGTTCGTAGGGTTTACCACTGTGCTCTGTGAGGCAGCAGTGTTTACCTCTGTACTCTTTGAGGCAGTAGGGCTTACCACTGTGCTCTATGAAGCAGTAATGTTTACCTCTGTGATCTATGAGGCTGTAGTGTTTACCACTGTGCTTTATGAGGTAGTAGTGTTTACCTCTCTGCTCTACAATGCCATAGAGTTTACCACTGTGCTCTATGAGGCAGTAGAGTTTACCTCTATGCTCTTTGAGGCAGTAGTGTTTACCACTGTGCTCTGCAAGACTGTAGTGTTGACCACTGTGCTCTATGAGGCAGTAGTGTTTATCACTGTGCTGTTTGAGGCAGTAGTGTTTACCTATGTGTTCTACGAGGGCATAGTGTTTACTACTGTGGTGTGTGAGACAGCAGTGTTTACCTCTGTTCTCTTTAAGAGTGTAGTGTTTACCACTGTGCACTATGAGGCAATAGTGTTTACCTCAGTGCTCTATGAGGTTGTAGTGTTTACCACTATGCTGTATGAGGCAGCAGTGTTTATCTATGTACACTTTGAGGCAGTTAGGTTTACCACTGTGCTCTTTGAAGCCGTAATGTTTACCTCTGTGATCTACGAGGCTGTAGTGTTTACCACTGTGCTCTATGAGGCAGTAGTGTTTGCCTCCATGCTCTACAAGGCCATAGTGTTTACCACTGTGCTCTATGAGGCAGTAGTGTTTACCTCTATGCTCTTTGAGGCAGTAGTGTTTACCACTGTGCTCTGCAAGGCTATAGTGTTGACCACTGTGCTCTATGAGCCAGTAGTGTTTACCACTGTGCTCTTTGAGGCAGTAGGGTTTACCTCTGTGCTCTTTGAGGCAGTCATGTTTACCACTGTGCTCTCTGAGGCAGTAATGTTTACCTCTGTCCTCTACAAGGCTGTAGTGTTTACCACTATGGTGGTCTATGAGGCAGTAGTGTTTACTTCTGTGCTCTAAGAGGCCATAGTCTTTACTACTGTGCACTATGAGGCAGTAGTGTTTATATCTGTGCTCTTTGCAGCTGTAGTGTTTACCACTGTGCTCTACAAGGCAAATAGTGTTTACCTCAGTGCTCTATGAGGACATAGGGTTTACCATTGTGTTATATGAGGCAGTAGTGTTTACCTCAGTGCTCTATGAGGTCATAGGGTTTACCATTGCACTCTATGAGGCAGCATTGTTTACCTCTATGCTCTTTGCGGCAGTAGGCTTTACCACTGTGTTCTAAGAAGCAGTAATGTCTACCTCTGTGTGCTACTAGACCATAACTGTGTTCCAAGAAGCAGTAATGTTTACCTCTGTGCTCTACTAGATCATAGTTTTGACCACTGTGCTCTATGAGGTAGTAGTGTTTACCACTGTGCTCTGTGAGGCAGTAGTGTTTACCTCTGTGCTCTTTAAGGCAGTCGTGTTTACCATTGTGCTCTATGAGGCAGAGTGTTTACCTCTGTGCTCTACAAGACCATAGTGTTACCACTGTGTTCTGTGAGGCAGTAGTGTTTACTTCTGTGCTCTATGAGGCAGTAATATTAACCTATGTACGCTACAAGGCTGTAGTGTTTACTACTGTGCTCTGTGAGGCAGTAGTGTTTACCTCTGTGCTGTTTGAGTCTGTAGTGTTTACCACTGTGCTCTACAAGGAAATAGTGTTTACGTCAGTGCTGTGCTCTACAAGGCAATAGTATTTACGTCAGTGTTCTACAAGGTTGTAGTGTTTATCACTGTGCTCTGTGAGACAGCATTGATTACCTCTGTGCTCTTTGAGGCAGTAGGCTTTACCACTGTTTTCTATGAAGCAGTAATGTTTACCTCTGTGCTCTACTAGAACATAGTGTTTACCACTGTGCTCTATGAGGCAGTAGTGTTTACCTCTGTGCTCTACAAGGCCATAGTGTTTATCACTGTGCTCTATGAGGCAGCAGTGTTCAACTCTGTGCTCTACAAGTCCATAGTGTTTACCACTGTGCTCTGTGTGGCAGTAGTGTTTACCTCTGTGCTCTTTAAGGCAGTAGTGTACCTCTGTACTCTCTGAGGCAGTAGTGTTCACCTCTGTGCTTTACAAGGCAGTAGTGTTTACCTCTGTACTCTATGAGGCAGTAATATTTACCACTGTGCTCTAAATGGCCGTAGTGTTTACCACTGTGCTCTTTGAAGCTGTAGTGTTTAGCACTGTGCTCTACAATACCGTAGTATTGACCACTGTGCTCTATGAGGCAGCATTGTTTACCTCTACACTCTTTGAAGAAGTAGGCTTTACCACTGTGTTCTAAGAAGCAGTAATGTTTACCTCTGTGCTCTAATAGACAATAATGCTTACCACTGTGCTGTATGAAGCAGTAGTGTTTACCTCTGTGCTCTAAGGCCATAGTGTTTATCACTGTGCTCTATGAGGCAGCAGTGTTTACCTGTGTGCTCTACAAGTCCATAGTGTTTATCACTGTGCTCTATGAGGAAAAATAGTTTACCTTTATGCTCTTTGAGGCAGTAGTGATTACCACTGTGCTCTACAAGGCCATAGTGTTGACCACTGTGCTGTATGAGGCAGTAGTGTTTACCTCTGTGCTATTTGAGGCAGTAGTGTTTACCTCTGTACTCTCTGAGGCAGTAGTGTTTACCTCTGTGCTTTTTAAGGCAGTCGTCTTTACCGTTGTGTTCTATGAGGCAGTAATGCTTGCCTCTGTGCTCTACAAGACCATTGTGTTTACCACTGTGCTCTATGAGTCAGTAGTGTTTGCCTGTGTGCTGTTTGAGGCATTAGTGTTTACCTCTGTACTCTTTGAGGCAGTCGTGTTCACCACTGTGCTCTATGAGATGGTAAGATTTACCTTGGTGCTGTACAAGGCCATAGTGTTTACCACTGTGCTCTATGAGGCAGTAGTGTTTACATATGTGCTCTATGAGGCAGTAGTGTTTACTACTGTCCTCTGTGAGGCAGTAGTATTTACCTCTGTGTGCTTTGAGGCTGTAGTGTTTACCACTGTGCTCCATGAGGCAATAGTGTTTATCTCAGTGCTCTACGAGGTCATAGGGTTTACCACTGTGCTCTAAGAGGCAGCAGTGTTTACCTCTGTATTCTTTGAGGCAGTAGGGTTTACCACTTTGCTCTATGTAACAGTAGTGTTTACCTCTGTGCTCTACAAGGCCATAGTGTTTGCCACTGTGCTCTATGAGGCAATGGTGTTTACCTCTATGCTCTTTGAGGCAGTAGTGTTTACCACTGTGCTCTGCAAGGCTATAGTGTTGGCCACTGTGCTCTGTGAGGCAGTAATGTTTACCACTGTGCTCTTTGAGGCAGTAGTGTTTACCTCTGTACTCTGTAAGGCAGTAGTGTTTACCTATGTACTCTACGAGGCTGTAGTGTTTATACTGTGCTCTGTAAGGCAGTGATGTTTACCTCTGTGCTCTTCGAGGCTGTAGTGTTTACCATTATGCTCTACAAGGCCATAGTGTTGACCACTGTGCTCTACGAGGCAATAGTGTTTACGTCAGTGCTCTCTGAGGTCGTAGGATTTACCACTGTGCTCTATGAGGCAGCATTGTTTACCTCTGTACTCTTTAAGGCAGTAGGCTTTACCACTGTGCTCTTTGAAACAGTAATATTTACCACTGTGCTCTACGAGGCCAAAGTGTTTACCACTGTGCTCTATGAGGTAGTAGTGTTTACCTCTATGCTCTTTGAGGCCGTAGTGTTTACCACTGTGCTCTGCAAGACTATAGTGTTTACCACTGTGCTCTATGAGGCAGTAGTGTTTACCACTGTGCTCTTTGAGGCAGTAGTGTTTACCTATGTGTTCTACGAGGGCATAGTGTTTACTACTGTGCTGTGTGAGGCAGTAGTGCTTACCTCTGTTCTCTTTAAGAGTGTAGTGTTTACCACTGTGCACTATGAGGCAATAGTGTTTACCTCAGTGCTCTATGAGGTTGTAGGGTTTACCACTATGCTGTATGAGGCAGCAGTGTTTACCTATGTACTCTTTGAGGCAGTAGGGTTTACCACTGTGCTCTTTGAAGCAGTAATGTTTACCTCTGTGATCTACAAGGCTGTAGTGTTTACCAGTGTGCTCTATGAGGCAGTAGTATTTACCTCCGTGCTCTACAAGGCCGTAGTGTTTACCACTGTGGTCTATGAGGCAGTAATGTTTACCACTGTGCTCTTCAAGGCTATAGTGTTGACCACTGTGCTCTATGAGGCAGTAGTGTTTACCTCTGTGCTCTTTGAGGCAGTCGTGTTTACCACTGTGCTCTGTGAGGCAGTAATGTTTACCTCTGTCCTCTACAAGGCTGTAGTGTTTATCACTGTGGTCTATGAGGCAGTAGTGTTTACCTCTGTGCTCTTTGTTGCAGTTGTGTTTACCACTGGCTCAATGAGGCAGTAATTGTTACCTCTGTGCTCTTCAAGACCGTAGTGTTTACCAATGTGCTCTATGAGGCAGTAGTATTTACTTCTGTGCTCTAACAGGCCATAGTGTTTATTACTGTGCACTATGAGGCAGTAGTGTTTATCTCTGTGCTCTTTGCAGCTGTAGTGTTTACCACTGTGCTCTACAAGGCAATAGTGTGTACCTCATTGCTCTATGAGGACATAGGGTTTACCATTGTGTTCTAAGAGGCAGTAGTGTTTACCTCAGTGCTCTACGAGGTTGTAGGGTTTAACACTGCGCACTGTGAGGCAGCATTGTTTACCTCTATGCTCTTTGAGGCAGTAGGCTTTACCACTGTGTTCTAAGAAGCAGTAATGTTTACCTCTGTGTGCTACTAGACCATAACTGTGTTCTAAGAAGCAGTAATATTTACCTCTGTGCTCTACTAGATCATAGTTTTGACCACTTTGCTCTATGAGGCAGTAGTGTTTACCACTGTGCTCTATGAGGCAGTAGTGTTTACCTCTGTGCTCTTTAAAGCAGTCGTGTTTACCATTGTGCTCTATGAGGCAGAGTGTTTACCTCTGTGCTCTACAAGACCATTGTGTTACCACTGTGTTCTATGAGGCAGTAGTGTTTACTTCTGTGCTCTATGAGGCAGTAATATTAACCTATGTGCTCTACAAGGCTGTAGTGTTTACTACTGTGCTCTGTGAGGCAGTAGTGTTTACCTCTGTGCTGTTTGAGTCTGTAGTGTTTACCACTGTGCTCTACAAGGCAATAGTGTTTACGTCAGTGCTCTACGAGGTTGTAGTGTTTATCACTGTGCTCTGTGAGACAGCATTGATTACCTCTGTGCTCTTTGAGGCAGTAGCCTTTACCACTGTTTTCTATGAAGCAGTAATGTTTACCTCTGTGCTCTACTAGTAATGTTTACCTCTGTGCTCTACTAGAACATAGTGTTTACCATAGGTGTCACAAGGGATATGAAACTAAGAGTAATGCTACTCAACGCCAGAAGTCTAAACATCAAGATGCATGCACTCAAAACTCTCCTTAGCATGGAGAACATCGATATCTGTGCAGTAACAGAAACCTGGTTCAAGGCTCCCGAGAGCACCCCAGCACTACCAGGTTATACCTCATACCATGCTTTTCGGCCCCAAAACTTGGACCAAACCACAAAAGGAGGGGGAGTATCAATATTCGTCAAAGATACCCACACCTCCAGGTTGGTGGCACAGCACGAAGCATCAGAGACTATTCATGTGCAACTAACAGTGGGTAAAACTGCCTTCCAGTTTATAGCCTGCTACAGACCACCCTTCCAAACCCAGGAACCCCACTTGGCCTTCCTGAGAACACTGGAAAATATGAAGGTCTCTCCAAACACCATTATATTGGGCGACTTCAACTACCCAAACATAGACTGGGAGCATTACTCTAGCTCCAACACCCTAGCCCAAAGGTTCCTAGAATTTATAAACTCAGATGCTATGGAACAACTTGTTACCACTCCCACAAGAGGGGAAAACATACTGGACCTGATCATCACCAACATGGGGACTCTATGCTCCAGACCAGAAGTGTATGCCTCACTGGTAAGATCAGACCATAAACTAATCTCACTGGATATTCACATCCCGACCCCACCCCTGCCCAGAAAACCACAGTGAAAAACTTCTCTAATGCAAATTCCACAGTCCTCAAAACCGAGGTGGAATACTTCAAAGCCCCCGGGCCTGTGGAAAATACGGCCCAGACCGCAGAATCCTTTATAAATGCATTCTATGAACACCTTCAGGAATGCATGGATCATGCAATCCCAAAAAAAACCAAGACCCAATCCTCCAAAGGCAGACGTCCTGTCTGGTGGATCCCAGCCATAAAGAAACTATACAATAGAAGGAGGAAGCTACTACATGATAGAGCAAAATCCCAAAAAGGGAAGGCATCTCTGATCAGTATTAGCAAAAAACTACGGGCACTCAAAAAATCGTCTAAGGCCAGCTTCGAGAGAAAAATTGCACAGGACACTAAGGATAATCACAAGGCTTTCTTTAGTTATGTTAGGAACCTGGGTTTGAATTCCCAGATATGCTCAGAATTAGTCCAAAATGACAAAAAATACTCCAAACCCACAGACATTGCCAACATCCTAGCTGACAGGTTCAGCGCAAACTTCTCCCCCCTCCCCACCAAAAGGGCAAATATCTATCCCAGCAGAGTGCTGTCCCGCTGACATCTCAGATGCTCAGCTAAGAGCCGCCCTCTCCAAAGCAAAAAACACAGCATCAATGGGACCAGACGCGGTGTCCCGGGCTTTGTCCTACATGAACTCCAAGAAGAGCTAAACCCAAACATAAAACTACTGTTTAATCTCAGCCTTACTACAGGATATGTACCCAAAGAGTGGCGTACAGCAACAGTGGTCCCTCTCCACAAAGGTGGTGCCTCAACGGATCCTGGAAACTATCACCCCATAAGCCTGACTAGCTTGGTCTGCAAAGCTATGGAAAGGATCATCATGGACCTCATAAATGAAGATATTGGAGACCTACAGACACTGGATCCTACCCAGTTCGGCTTTGTTAAGGGCAGATCCTGCCTTTTAAACCTGGTTGATTTCTTTGAAACAGCCTCCAAGGCCATTGACGAGGGGAAGGTGGCCCACACAGCCTACCTGGACCTCGCAAAAGCCTTCAATACAATACCCCACTCGGGCATTATAGATAAGCTCACCAGCTTAAATATAAACCCCTATGTCACTAGATGGGCTGCAAACTGGCTCAAGGACAGAACCCACATGGTTAGAATTGCTGGAGCCATGTCAGACTCCAAACCAGTTACAAGTGGCATCCCACAAGGCTCAGTCCTGGGACCTCTCTTGTTCGGTATATATTTCTCGGAGGTACAGGCCAACATGGAAGGACTGTGGCTGACCAAGTTCGCAGATGACTACAAACTGGGCACCATAATTGACTCTCCAGCCAACACAAGCATCCTCCAAAAGGACCTCATAGAAACAGACAACTGGTGCCAGAGCCATGGCCTCAAGCTAAACGCCAAAAAGTGTATAGTCAACCCCTTTGGCAAAACAAAGTGCCCACAAATTACCACATAGGCGTAATCCATTAAGTACAGAAGAAGTAATTAAGGACCTGGGGACCCAAGTTGATAGCAATCTCTCATTTGACAACCACGTGGCCAAAGTGGTGAGAAAAACATTTTATATAGCCCACCTAATCATGAAGAGATTCACATCTAGATCAGGGGAGGTCATCGTGCCTCTTTACTCATCCCTCATCAGGCCCATAATTGAGTACAATGCCCCTTTTGGGATGTACCTTACCAGACACCTGCAGCAACTGGAAAGACCCCAAAAGTACCTCACCAAGAGGATCAAAGGGCTCAAACAGATGCCATATGGTGCCCACTTAAAGAAACTCCAGCTCTGCTCAGTGGCATACCACCTGCTCAGAGGTGATCTGTGCCTGACATATAAAGCCATGTCCAACCCGGAATTAATGGACACGCTGCACCTCAGAAAATCCAAATCACATCGAGCTACGCGCTCGAGAGACTTGAACCTCAGCACTGAAATAAATAGGACATGCTAGAGGGACAGATTCATAACCCAGAGGCTCCATTCACTCTGGAATAAAATCCCAGTCCAGGTTAGGCAGAGTCCCTCATTGACTCTCTTCAAGAGGAATCTTGATGAGTGGATGGGAGATCATAGGTTTACCCCGGGTATCACTTCTGTGTCACTGTTAGACAGAGGCACAGTATACTAACCTCGAAAAAGGGCATAGCAAAATTAATTTAAAATGGGTGGCGAAAGCCAAACACACTCTGGCTAGGCTTATAAATGCCCTAGGGCAGATAGCCTAGTATGAACCTATGAACCTATGAACCACTGTGCTCTATGAGGCAGCAGTGTTCACCTCTGTGCTCTACAAGTCCATAGTGTTTATCACTGTGCTCTATGTGGCAGTAGTGTTTACCACTGTGCTCTACAAGGCCGTAGTGTTGATCACTGTGCTCTATTAAGCAGTAATGTTTACCTCTGTGCTCTTTAAGGCAGTAGTGTTTACCTCTGTACTCTCTGAGGCAGTAGTGTTCACCTCTGTGCTTTATGAGGCAGTAGTGTTTACTTCTGTACTCTATGAGGCAGTAATATTTATCACTGTACTCTACAAGGCCGTAGTGTTTACCACTGTGCTCTATGAGGCAATAGAGTTTACGTCTGTGCTCTAAGAGTCCATACTGTTTACTACTGTGCTCTATGAGGCAGTAGTGTTTACCTCTGTGCTCTTTGAAGCTGTAGTGTTTACCACTGTGCTCTACAAGTCCATAGTATTGACCACTGTGCTCTATGAGGCAGCATTGTTTACCTCTGCACTCTTTGAAGCAGTAGGCTTTACCACTGTGTTCTATGAAGCAGTAATGTTTACCTCTGTGCTCTACTAGACCATAGTGCTTACCACTGTGCTCTATGAAGCAGTAGTGTTTACCTCTGTGCTCTATAAGGCAATAGTGTTTATCACTGTGCTCTATGAGGCAGCAGTGTTTACCTGTGTGCTCTACAAGTCCATACTGTTTACCACTGTGCTCTCTGAGGCAATAGAGTTTACCTTTATGCTCTTTGAGGCAGTAGTGTTTACCACTGTGCTCTACAAGGCCATAGTGTTGACCACTGTGCTGTATGAGGCAGTGGTGTTTACCTCTGTGCTATTTGAGGCAGTAGTTTTACCTCTGTACTCTCTGAGGCAGTAGTGTTTACCTCTGTGTTCTTTAAGGCAGTCGTCTTTACCATTGTGTTCTATGAGGCAGTAATGCTTGCCTCTGTGCTCTACAAGACCATTGTGTTTACCACTGTGCTCTATGAGTCAGTAGTGTTTGCCTGTGTGCTCTTTGAGGCATTAGTGTTTACCTCTGTACTCTTTGAGGCAGTCGTGTTCACCACTGTGCTCTATGAGGTGGTAATATTTACCTCTCTGCTGTACAAGGCCATAGTGTTTACCACTGTGCTCTGTGAGGCAGTAGTGTTTGCATATGTGCTCTACAAGGCTATAGTTTTGGCTGCTGTGCTCTATGAGGCAGTAATGTTTACCACTGTGCTCTTTGAGGCAGTAGTGTTTACCTCTGTACTCTGTAAGGCAGTAGTGTTTACCTATGTACTCTACAAGGCTGTAGTGTTTACTACTGTGCTCTTTAAGGCAGTAGTGTTTACCTCTGTGCTCTTTGAGGCTGTAGTGTTTACCACTATGCTCTACAAGGCCGTAGTGTTGACCACTGTGCTCGATGAGGCAATAGTGTTTACATCAGTGCTGTCCGAGGTTGTAGGATTTACCACTGCACTCTATGAGGCAGCATTGTTTACCTCTGTACTCTTTAAGGCAGTAGGTTTTACCACTGTGCTCTTTGAAACAGTAATATTTACCACTGTGCTCTACGAGGCCAAAGTGTTTACCACTGTGCTCTATGAGGTAGTAGTGTTTACCTCTATGCTCTTTGAGGCCGTAGTGTTTACCACTGTGCTCTGCAAGGCTATAGTGTTTACCACTGTGCTCTATGAGGCAGTAGTGTTTACCACTGTGCTCTTTGAGGCAGTAGTGTTTACCTATGTTTTCTACGAGGGCATAGTGTTTACTACTGTGCTGTGTGAGGCAGTAGTGTTTACCTCTGTTCTCTTTAAGAGTGTAGTGTTTACCACTGTGCACTATGAGGCAATAGTGTTTACCTCAGTGCTCTATGAGGTTGTAGGGTTTACCACTATGCTGTATGAGGCAGCAGTGTTTACCTATGTACTCTTTGAGGCAGTAGGGTTTACCACTGTGCTCTTTGAAGCAGTAATGTTTACCTCTGTGATCTACAAGGCTGTAGTGTTTACCAGTGTGCTCTATGAGGCAGTAGTATTTACCTCCGTGCTCTACAAGGCCGTAGTGTTTACCACTGTGGTCTATGAGGCAGTAATGTTTACCACTGTGCTCTTCAAGGCTATAGTGTTGACCACTGTGCTCTTTGAGGCAGTAGTGTTTACCTCTGTGCTCTTTGAGGCAATCGTGTTTACCACTGTGCTCTGTGAGGCAGTAATGTTTACCTCTGTCCTCTACAAGGCTGTAGTGTTTATCACTGTGGTCTATGAGGCAGTAGTGTTTACCTCTGTGCTCTTTGTTGCAGTTGTGTTTACCACTGGCTCAATGAGGCAGTAATTGTTACCTCTGTGCTCTTCAAGGCCGTAGTGTTTACCAATGTGCTCTATGAGGCGGTAGTGTTTACTTCTGTGCTCTAACAGGCCATAGTGTTTATTACTGTGCACTATGAGGCAGTAGTGTTTATCTCTGTGCTCTTTGCGGCTGTAGTGTTTACCACTGTGCTCTACAAGGCAATAGTGTGTACCTCATTGCTCTATGAGGACATAGGGTTTACCATTGTGTTCTAAGAGGCAGTAGTGTTTACCTCAGTGCTCTACGAGGTTGTAGGGTTTACCACTGCGCTCTGTGAGGCAGCATTGTTTACCTCTATGCTCTTTGAGGCAGTAGGCTTTACCACTGTGTTCTAAGAAGCAGTAATGTTTACCTCTGTGTGCTACTAGACCATAACTGTGTTCTAAGAAGCAGTAATATTTACCTCTGTGCTCTACTAGATCATAGTTTTGACCACTTTGCTCTATGAGGCAGTAGTGTTTACCACTGTGCTCTATGAGGCAGTAGTGTTTACCTCTGTGCTCTTTAAAGCAGTCGTGTTTACCATTGTGCTCTATGAGGCAGAGTGTTTACCTCTGTGCTCCACAAGACCATTGTGTTACCACTGTGTTCTATGAGGCAGTAGTGTTTACTTCTGTGCTCTATGAGGCAGTAATATTAACCTATGTGCTCTACAAGGCTGTAGTGTTTACTACTGTGCTCTGTGAGGCAGTAGTGTTTACCTCTGTGCTGTTTGAGTCTGTAGTGTTTACCACTGTGCTCTACAAGGCAATAGTGTTTACGTCAGTGCTCACGAGGTTGTAGTGTTTATCACTGTGCTCTGTGAGACAGCATTGATTACCTCTGTGCTCTTTGAGGCAGTAGCCTTTACCACTGTTTTCTATGAAGCAGTAATGTTTACCTCTGTGCTCTACTAGTAATGTTTACCTCTGTGCTCTACTAGAACATAGTGTTTACCATAGGTGTCACAAGGGATATGAAACTAAGAGTAATGCTACTCAACGCCAGAAGTCTAAACATCAAGATGCATGCACTCAAAACTCTCCTTAGCATGGAGAACATCGATATCTGTGCAGTAACAGAAACCTGGTTCAAGGCTCCCGAGAGCACCCCAGCACTACCAGGTTATACCTCATACCATGCTTTTCGGCCCCAAAACTTGGACCAAACCACAAAAGGAGGGGAGTATCAATATTCACCAAAGATACCCACACCTCCAGGTTGGTGGCACAGCACGAAGCATCAGAGACTATTCATGTGCAACTAACAGTGGGTAAAACTGCCTTCCAGTTTATAGCCTGCTACAGACCACCCTTCCAAACCCAGGAACCCCACTTGGCCTTCCTGAGAACACTGGAAAATATGAAGGTCTCTCCAAACACCATTATATTGGGCGACTTCAACTACCCAAACATAGACTGGGAGCATTACTCTAGCTCCAACACCCTAGCCCAAAGGTTCCTAGAATTTATAAACTCAGATGCTATGGAACAACTTGTTACCACTCCCACAAGAGGGGAAAACATACTGGACCTGATCATCACCAACATGGGGACTCTATGCTCCAGACCAGAAGTGTATGCCTCACTGGTAAGATCAGACCATAAACTAATCTCACTGGATATTCACATCCCGACCCCACCCCTGCCCAGAAAACCACAGTGAAAAACTTCTCTAAAGCAAATTCCACAGTCCTCAAAACTGAGGTGGAATACTTCAAAGCCCCCGGGCCTGTGGAAAATACGGCCCAGACCGCAGAATCATTTATAAATGCATTCTATGAACACCTTCAGGAATGCATGGATCATGCAATCCCAAAAAAAACCAAGACCCAATCCTCCAAAGGCAGACGTCCTGTCTGGTGGATCCCAGCCATAAACAAACTATACAATAGAAGGAGGAAGCTACTACATGATAGAGCAAAATCCCAAAAAGGGAAGGCATCTCTGATCAGTATTAGCAAAAACTACGGGCACTCAAAAATCGCCTAAGGCCAGCTTCGAGAAAAATTGCACAGGACACTAAGGATAATCACAAGGCTTTCTTTAGTTATGTTAGGAACCTGGGTTTGAATTCCCAGATATGCTCAGAATTAGTCCAAAATGACAAAAAATACTCCAAACCCACAGACATTGCCAACATCCTAGCTGACAGGTTCAGCGCAAACTTCTCCCCCCTCCCCACCAAAAGGGCAAATATCTATCCCAGCAGAGTGCTGTCCCCCTGACATCTCAGATGCTCAGCTAAGAGCCGCCCTCTCCAAAGCAAAAAACACAGCATCAATGGGACCAGACGCGGTGTCCCGGGCTTTGTCCTACATGAACTCCAAGAAGAGCTAAACCCAAACATAAAACTACTGTTTAATCTCAGCCTTACTACAGGATATGTACCCAAAGAGTGGCGTACAGCAACAGTGGTCCCTCTCCACAAAGGTGGTGCCTCAATGGATCCTGGAAACTATCACCCCATAAGCCTGACTAGCTTGGTCTGCAAAGCTATGGAAAGGATCATCATGGACCTCATAAATGAAGATATTGGAGACCTACAGACACTGGATCCTACCCAGTTCGGCTTTGTTAAGGGCAGATCCTGCCTTTTAAACCTGGTTGATTTCTTTGAAACAGCCTCCAAGGCCATTGACGAGGGGAAGGTGGCCCACACAGCCTACCTGGACCTCGCAAAAGCCTTCAATACAATACCCCACTCGGGCATTATAGATAAGCTCACCAGCTTAAATATAAACCCCTATGTCACTAGATGGGCTGTAAACTGGCTCAAGGACAGAACCCACATGGTTAGAATTGCTGGAGCCATGTCAGACTCCAAACCAGTTACAAGTGGCATCCCACAAGGCTCAGTCCTGGGACCTCTCTTGTTCGGTATATATTTCTCGGAGGTACAGGCCAACATGGAAGGACTGTGGCTGACCAAGTTCGCAGATGACTACAAACTGGGCACCATAATTGACTCTCCAGCCGACACAAGCATCCTCCAAAAGGACCTCATAGAAACAGACAACTGGTGCCAGAGCCATGGCCTCAAGCTAAACGCCAAAAAGTGTATAGTCAACCCCTTTGGCAAAAACAAAGTGCCCACAAATTACCACATAGGCGGTAATCCATTAAGTACAGAAGAAGTAATTAAGGACCTGGGGACCCAAGTTGATAGCAATCTCTCATTTGACAACCACGTGGCCAAAGTGGTGAGAAAAACATTTTATATAGCCCACCTAATCATGAAGAGATTCACATCTAGATCAGGGGAGGTCATCGTGCCTCTTTACTCATCCCTCATCAGGCCCATAATTGAGTACAATGCCCCTTTTGGGATGTACCTTACCAGACACCTGCAGCAACTGGAAAGACCCCAAAAGTACCTCACCAAGAGGATCAAAGGGCTCAAACAGATGCCATATGCTGCCCAGTTAAAGAAACTCCAGCTCTGCTCAGTGGCATACCACCTGCTCAGAGGTGATCTGTGCCTGACATATAAAGCCATGTCCAACCCGGAATTAATGGACATGCTGCACCTCAGAAAATCCAAATCACATCGAGCTACGCGCTCGAGAGACTTGAACCTCAGCACTGAAATAAATAGGACATGCTAGAGGGACAGATTCATAACCCAGAGGTTCCATTCACTCTGGAATAAAATCCCAGTCCAGGTTAGGCAGAGTCCCTCATTGACTCTCTTCAAGAGGAATCTTGATGAGTGGATGGGAGATCATAGGTTTACCCCGGGTATCACTTCTGTGTCACTGTTAGACAGAGGCACAGTATACTAACCTCGAAAAAGGGCATAGCAAAATTAATTTAAAATGGGTGGCGAAAGCCAAACACACTCTGGCTAGGCTTATAAATGCCCTAGGGCAGATAGCCTAGTATGAACCTATGAACCTATGAACCACTGTGCTCTATGAGGCAGCAGTGTTCACCTCTGTGCTCTACAAGTCCATAGTGTTTATCACTGTGCTCTATGTGGCAGTAGTGTTTACCACTGTGCTCTACAAGGCCGTAGTGTTGATCACTGTGCTCTATTAAGCAGTAATGTTTACCTCTGTGCTCTTTAAGGCAGTAGTGTTTACCTCTGTACTCTCTGAGGCAGTAGTGTTCACCTCTGTGCTTTATGAGGCAGTAGTGTTTACCTCTGTACTCTATGAGGCAGTAATATTTATCACTGTGCTCTACAAGGCCGTAGTGTTTACCACTGTGCTCTATGAGGCAGTAGAGTTTACGTCTGTGCTCTAAGAGTCCATAGTGTTTACTACTGTGCTCTATGAGGCAGTAGTGTTTACCTCTGTGCTCTTTGAAGCTGTAGTGTTTACCACTGTGCTCTACAAGTCCATAGTATTGACCACTGTGCTCTATGAGGCAGCATTGTTTACCTCTGCACTCTTTGAAGCAGTAGGCTTTACCACTGTGTTCTATGAAGCAGTAATGTTTACCTCTGTGCTCTACTAGACCATAGTGCTTACCACTGTGCTCTATGAAGCAGTAGTGTTTACCTCTGTGCTCTATAAGGCAATAGTGTTTATCACTGTGCTCTATGAGGCAGCAGTGTTTACCTGTGTGCTCTACAAGTCCATACTGTTTACCACTGTGCTCTCTGAGGCAATAGAGTTTACCTTTATGCTCTTTGAGGCAGTAGTGTTTACCACTGTGCTCTACAAGGCCATAGTGTTGACCACTGTGCTGTATGAGGCAGTGGTGTTTACCTCTGTGCTATTTGAGGCAGTAGTTTTACCTCTGTACTCTCTGAGGCAGTAGTGTTTACCTCTGTGTTCTTTAAGGCAGTCATCTTTACCATTGTGTTCTATGAGGCAGTAATGCTTGCCTCTGTGCTCTACAAGACCATTGTGTTTACCACTGTGCTCTATGAGTCAGTAGTGTTTGCCTGTGTGCTCTTTGAGGCATTAGTGTTTACCTCTGTACTCTTTGAGGCAGTTGTGTTCACCACTGTGCTCTATGAGGTGGTAAGATTTACCTCTCTGCTGTACAAGGCCATAGTGTTTACCACTGTGCTCTGTGAGGCAGTAGTGTTTGCATATGTGCTCTACAAGGCTATAGTGTTGGCTACTGTGCTCTATGAGGCAGTAATGTTTACCACTGTGCTCTTTGAGGCAGTAGTGTTTACCTCTGTACTCTGTAAGGCAGTAGTGTTTACCTATGTACTCTACGAGGCTGTAGTGTTTACTACTGTGCTCTTTAAGGCAGTAGTGTTTACCTCTGTGCTCTTTGAGGCTGTAGTGTTTACCACTATGCTCTACAAGGCCATAGTGTTGCCCACTGTGCTCTATGAGGCAATAGTGTTTACATCAGTGTTCTCCTAGGTTGTAGGATTTACCACTGCACTCTATGAGGCAGCATTGTTTACCTCTGTACTCTTTAAGGCAGTAGGTTTTACCACTGTGCTCTTTGAAACAGTAATATTTACCACTGTGCTCTACGAGGCCAAAGTGTTTACCACTGTGCTTTATGAGGCAGTAGTGTTTACCTCTATGGTCTACAAGGCCATAGTGTTTACCACTGTGTGCTATGAGGCAGTAGTATTTACTTCTATGGTCTACAAAGCCAAAGTGTTTACCACTATGCTGTATGAGACAGGAGTGTTTATCTCTATGCTCTTTGAGGCAGTAGTGTTTACCACTGTGCTCTATGAGGCCGGAGTGCTTACCACTATGTTCTTTGAGGCAGTAGTGTTTACCACTGTGCTCTACAAGGCCATAGTGTTGAGCAGTGTGCTCTATGAGGCAGTAGTGTTTACCTCGTACTCCTTGAAGGAGTAGTGTTTACCTCTGTACTCTCTGAGGCAGTTTTGTTTACCTCTGTGCTCGATGATGCAGTCATGTTTAACACTGTGCTCTATGAGGCAGTTATGTTTACCTCTGTGCTCTACAAGGCCATAGTGTTTACCACTCTGCTTTGTGAGGCAATAGTGTTTACCTCTGTGCACTTTGAGTCATTAGTGTTTACCTCTGTTCTCTTTGAGGCAGTATTGTTTACCTCTGTGCTTTTTGAGGCAGTCGTGTTTACCACTGTGCTCTGTGAGGCAGTAATATTTACCTCTGTGCTCTACAAGGCTATAATACTTACCGCTGTGCTCTATGAGGCAGTAGTATTTACCTATGTGCTCTCCAAGGCGATAGTATTTACCACTGTACTCTATGAGGCAGTATTGTTTACCTATGTGCTCTATCCGGATGTAGTGTTTACTACTGTGCTGTGTGAGGCAGTAGTGTTTACCTCTGTGCTCTACAAGGTCATAGGGTTAACCACAGTGCTCTATCAGCCAGCAGTGTTTACCTCTGTACTCCTTGAGGCAGAAGGGTTTACCACAGTGTTCCATGAAGCAGTAATGTTTAACTCTGTGCTCTATGAGGCAATAGTGTTTACCTCAATGCTCTACGATGTTGTAGAGTTTACCACTGTGCTCTGTGAGGCAATACTGTTTACTTCAGTGCTCTATGAGGTTGTAGGGTTCAGCACTGTGCTCTAAGAGGCAGCATTGTTTACCTCTGTGCTCTTTGAGGCAATAGACTTTACCACTGTACTCTATGAAGCAGTCATGTTTACCTCTGTGTCCTACAAGGCCATAGTGTTTACCACTGTGCTCTGTGAGGCAGTAGTGTTTACCTCTGAGTTTTTTGAGGCATTAGTGTTTACCTCTGTACTCTCTGAGGCAGTAGTGTTTACCTCTGTGTTCTCTGAGGCAGTCAAGTTTACCACTGTGCCCTATGAGGCAGTAATGTTTACCTCTGTGCTGTCTGAGGCAGGAATATTTACTTCTTTGCTCTTTGAGGGAGTCGTGTTTACCATGGTCCTGTATGAGGTATTAATGTTTACCTCTTTGCTCTACAAAGCTGTAGTATTTACCACAGTGCTCTGTGAGGCAGTAGTGTTTACCTATGTGCTCTACGAGGGCGTTGTGTTTACTACTGTGCTGTGTGAGGAAGTAGTGTTTACCTCTGTGCTCTTTGAGGCTGTAGTGTTTACCACAGTGTTCTATGAAGCAATAGTGTTTACCTCAGTACTCTACGAGGTCATAGGTTTACCACTGTGCTCTATGAGGCAGCAGTGTTTACCTCTGTACTCTTTGAGGCAGTAGGGTTTACCACTGTGCTCTATGAAGCAGTAATGTTTACCTCTGTGATCTATGAGCCTGTAGTGTTTACCACTGTGCTCTATGAGGCAGTAGTGTTTACCTCTGTGCTCTACAAGGCCATAATGTTTAACTCTGTGCTCTATGAGGCAGTAGTGTTTACCTTTGTGCTCTTTGAGCCAGTCGTGTTCACCACTGTACTCTATGAAGTGGTAATATTTACCTCTGTGCTCTACGAGGCCATAGTGTTTACCACTGTGGTCTATGAGGCAGTAGTGTTTACCTTTGTGCTCTTCAAGGCCATAGTGTTTACCACTGTGCTCTATGAGGCAGTAGTGTTTACCTCTATGCTCTTTTAGGCAGTAGTGTTTATCACGGTGCTCTGCAAGGTTATAGTGCTGACCACTGTGCTCTATGAGGCAGTAATGTGTACCATTGTGCTCTTTGAGGCAGTAGTGTTTACCTCTGTACTTTGTGAGGCAGTAGTGTTTACCTCTGTGCTCTTTGATACAGTCTTGTTTACCACTGTGCTCTATGAGGCAGTAATTTGTACCTCTATCCTCTGCAAGGCTGTAGTGTTTACTACTGTGGTCTATGAGGCAGTAGTGTTTACCTCTGTGCTCTTTGAGGCAGTAGTGTTTATGTCTGTGCTCCCTGAGGCAGTAGTGTTTACCTCTGTGCTCTTTGAGGTAGTCGTATTTACCACTGTGCTCTATGAGGTAGAATGTTTACCTCTGTGCTCCTCAAGGCCGTAGTGTATACCACTGTGCTCTATGAGGCAGTAGTGTTTACGTCTGTGCTCTAAGAGGCCATAGTGTTTACTACTGTGCTCTATGGGGCAGTAGTGTTAACCTATGTGCTTTACAAGGCTGTAGTGTTTACCACTGTGCTCTACAAGGCAATAGTGTTTACCTCAGTACTCTAAAAGATCTTAGGGTTTACCACTGTGCTCTCTGAGGCAGCATTGTTTACTTCTGTGCTCTTTGAGGCAGTAGGCTTTACCACTGTGTTCTATGAAGCACTAATGTTTACCTATGTGCTCTACTAGACCATAGTGTTTACCACTGTGCTCTATGAGGCAGTAGTGTTTACCTCTGTGCTCTACAATGCCATGGTGTTTATTACTGTGCTCTATGAAGCAACAGTGTTTACCTCTGTGCTCTACAAGTCCATAGTGTCTACCACTGCGCTCTATGAGGCAGTAGTGTTTACCTCTATGCTCTTTGAGGCAGTAGTGTTTACCACTGTGCTCTGCAAGGCTGTAGTGTTGACCACTGTGCTCTATGGGGCAGTAGTGTTTACCTCTGTGCTCCTTGAGGCAGTAGTGTTTACCTCTGTACTCTCTTAAAAGTAGTGTTTACCTCTGTACTCTACAAGGCAGTAGTGTTTACCTCTGTACTCTATGAGGCAGTAATGTTTACCTCTGTACTCTACAAGGCAGTAGTGTTTACCACTGTGCTCTATGAGGCAGTAGTGTTTACTTATGTGCTGTAATAGGCCATAGTGTTTACTACTGTGCTCTATGAGGCAGTAGTGTTTACCTCTGTGCTCTTTGAGGCTGTAGTGTTTACGACTGTGCTCTACAAGGCAATATTGTTTACCTAAGTGATCTACGAGGTCATAGGGTTTATCACTGTGCTCTATGAGGCAGTAATGTTTACCTGTGTGCTCTGTAAGGCTGTAGTGTTTACCACTGTGCTCTATGAGGCAGTAGTGTTTACCTCTGTGCTCTTTGAGACAGTCGTGTTTACCACTGTGCTCTATGAGGTAGTAATGTTTACCTCTGTGCTGTACAAGGTTGTAGTGTTTACCACTGTGCTCTATGAGGCAGTGGTGTTTACCTCTGTGCTCTTTGAGGCAGTAGTGTTTACCACTGTGCTCTTTGAGGCAGTATTGTTTACCTCTGTACTCTTTTAGGCAGTTGTGTTTTCCGCTGGGCTCTATGAGGCAGTAATGTTTACCTCTGTGCTCTGTAAGGCTGTAGTGTTTACCACTGTGCTGTTTGAAACAGTCGTATTTACCACTGTGCTCTATGAGGTAGTAATGTTTACCTCTCTGCTCTACAAGGCTGCAGTGTTTACCACTGTGCTCTATGAGGCAGCAGTGTTTACCTCTGTGCTCTGTAAGGCTGTAGTGTTTACCACTGTGCTCTTTGAGGCAGTAATGTTTATCTCTGTGCTCTAAAGGTCATAGTGTTTACCACTGTGCTCTATGAGGCACTAGTGTTTAACTATGTGCTCTACAAGGCCATAGTGTTTACTACTGTGCTCTGTGAGGCAGTAGTGTTTACTTCTGTGCTCTTTGAGGCTGTAGTGTTTACCACTGTGCTCTATGAGGCAACAGTGTTTACCTCAGATGCTCTACTAGGTAATAGATTTACCACTGTGCTCTATGAGATAGCATTGTTTACTTCTGTACTCTTTGAGGTATTAGGCTTTACCACTGGGCTCTATGAAGCAGTAATGTTTACCTCTGTGCTTTACAAGGCCATAGTGTTTACCACTGTGCTGTATGAGGCAGTAGTGTTTGCTTCTATGCTCTTTGAGGCAGTTGTGTTTACCACTGTGCTCTACCTCTGTGCTCTTTGAGACAGTAGTGTTTACCACTGTGCTCTATGAGGTAGTAATGTTTACCTCTGTGCTCTACAAGGCTGTAGTGTTTACCACTGTGCTCTATGAGGTAGTAGTGTTTACCTCTGTGCTCTTTGAGGCAGTAGTGTTTACCACTGTGCTCTTTGAGGCAGTAGTGTTTACCTCTGTACTCTTTTAGGCAGTTGTGTTTACCACTGAGCTCTATGAGGCAGTAATGTTTACCTCTGTGCTCTGTAAGGATGTAGTGTTTACCACTGTGCTCTTTGAGATAGTCGTATTTACCACTGTGCTCTATGAGGTAGTAATGTTTACCTCTCTGCTCTACAAGGCTGTAGTGTTTACCACTGTGCTCTATGAGGCAGCAGTGTTTACCTCTGTGCTCTGTAAGGCTGTAGTGTTTACCACTGTGCTCTTTGAGGCAGTAATGTTTATCTCTGTGCTCTACAAGGCCATAGTGTTTACCACTGTGCTCTATGAGGCACTAGTGTTTAACTATGTGCTCTACAAGGCCATAGTGTTTACTACTGTGCTCTGTGAGGCAGTAGTGTTTACCTCTGTGCTCTTTGAGGCTGTAGTGTTTACCACTGTGCTCTATGAGGCAACAGTGTTTACCTCAGATGCTCTACCAGGTCATAGGATTTACCACTGTGCTCTATGAGGTAGCATTGTTTACTTCTGTACTCTTTGAGGTATTAGGCTTTACCACTGGGCTCTATGAAGCAGTAATGTTTACCTCTGTGCTTTACAAGGCCATAGTGTTTATCACTGTGCTGTATGAGGCAGTAGTGTTTGCTTCTATGCTCTTTGAGGCAGTTGTGTTTACCACTATGCTCTACCTCTGTACTCTTTGAGACAGTAGTGTTTACCACTGTGCTCTATGAGACAGCAGTGTTTACCTCTGTGTTCTTTCAGGCAGTAGTGTTTACCACTGTGCTCTATGAGACAGTAGTGTTTGACATTGTGGTGTATGAGGCAGTAAAGTTTACCTCTGTCCTTTTTGGGGCCGTAGTGTTCACTAGTGTGCTCTATGAGGCAGTAATGTTTACCTCTGTGCTCTATGAGGTTGTAGTGTTTATCACTGTGCTCTATGAGGCAGTATTGTTTACCATTGTGCACTATGAGGCAATAATGTTTACCTCTGTTCTCTCTAAGGCAGTAGTGTTTACCAGTGTGCTTTATAAGGCAGTAGTGTTTACCTCTGTTCTCTCTGAGGCAGTCGTGTTTACCACTGTGCTCTGTGAGGCAGTTGTCTTTACCTCAGTGGTCTGCGAGGCTGTAGTGTTTACCTCTGTGCTCTATAAGACAGCAGTGTTTACCTCTGTGCTGTTTTAGGCAGTAATGTTTACCACTCTGCTCTGTGAGACAGTAGTGTTTACCATTGTGGTCTATAAGGCAGTAATGTTTACCTCTGTGATTTATGAGGAAGTAGTGTTTACTATTGGGCTCTATGATGCAGTAATGTTTCTTCTGTGCTCTACAAGGCAGTAGTGTTTATCACTGTATTCTATGACACAGTAATGTTTACCGCTGTGCTGTTTGAGGCAGTAGTGTTTACCTATGTGCTCTTTGAGGCAATAGTGTTTACCGCTGTGCTCTATGAGGTAGTAATGTTCCCCACTGTGCTGTATGAGGCAGTAGTGTTTACCCTTGTGCTCTTTGTGACAGTGATGTTTACCTCTGTGCTCTATGAGGCAGTAGTGTTTACCTCTATGCTCTATGAGGCAGTAGTGTTTACCTCTGTGCTCTTTGAGGTAGTAGTGTTTACCACTGTACTCTATGAGGCTATAGTGCTTACCTCTGTGCTCTACAAGGCTGTAGTGTTTAGCATTGTGCTCTGTGAAGCAGGAGTGCTCACCACTGTGCTGCTTTCCTTCTCCACATGATATTCACAATATTTTAATGCATAATGATCTGAGATAAAGATCTTTGAGGTACCCTGGTGAAAAAAGTTTTACATAAAGGCAAGGCTTTGTGCGTTATAAATATCTTTCTTTTGCTCCTCCTTAGAGGTGTGAGACAGTAGTGTGAGTCCCAGTATTCCGAATATTAAAGTCTCACTGAAAACACACCAGGACATTTTATCCATTTTCTAAACCTTCTCAGTACAGAAGTACAAATCTGAACAGGCCAAGCCAGGAGTGTTACAGTGAATCCACAATGTCAAGTGACTCCATCACATTCTATTCGGGTTGTCCTACCGTTTATCACAAGATGGGTGAGGAGCATGAAACATAAATGATTGCCAGCATCCTGTTGTAATGGCTAGTCTCAGAGAAAAGTGTTAAAGTAAGTGTCCTGTTTTCCTCACTTTCTCCCTCTTCTCTGAGTTTGTTTGATCTCAGAGGTGGTATATTGTGCAATTGTGCTATTAACTTATCATAATTTTAGCTGTTCAAGTGTAGTAAATGCTGCACTTATAACTTCAGGGATCTCCACCACAGGTGGAGTTCTATGTCTGACCAAAGCTTCAAAACTCTTCCTTCTCCCCTACACCAATCTTATGTCTCCAAGCTCTTGGATACCTTCATGTTATTGCATAAAGAGGGATGCATGCACAGCTGTCATCTGTTCAGTGCCCTTAATGTGGTGTAAGCTAACCTCCCTCCTACTACATACATACATTTTTTGGTATGGTACATCAAATTGGTAGGCTTTCCAACATTTGAGTATTATCTCAAGAAAATTTAATGAATAGTTAATGGAAATTGTTTAAGAGTTAATAGGGGAGACAGAACTTTTTTCAGAAGGGATAGTCAGTGAATGGGATACAATGAAAATGGAGTTTAGAAAAGGGTAGAAATAAAAAAGAAAGACATTTGTGTAAGAATTAATAGGAATTAGAGAAGATGACAAAGGTTAAAGTAGAATATAGAGAATTTAACAGAACAAGAAGTGGAGCAACTTCAGAGTGCTAAAGAGTGAACAAGGGAGTATTTGGATAACATGCACAAGTTTAGAAATATTGCTATAAAGGAATTTATTTTATAACAACTCCAGCGCACAAACAATTTTAGCATAATGATTTAGGTGACAGAAATTGGAAAGGATTTTTGTCAAGCTTAGGGAACTTATGACATGAAAAATAATTAGAGATCCTATAGAGGCATTGGAGACATTTAGGAACTTTAATGAAAATCTGTATAATGCAGAGAAATGTGGGCACCAAGAAAAAGCACAAATGGAAACAATTAAAGAAGATGTAATTATGCCATGATTAGAGGAAGATGAGGCTCAACAACTAACTGTCAAGATAAGAGGATATGAGATAAAAGTAAGAATGTATAATGAATCTACTGGGAAGTAAAAGATATTCCTGTGGAAGTCTGGAGGAAAGAGCATGATAAAAATCTGGAAGGCTTTGTTTAGTAGTATTTTAAAAGGAGGGAAAGCACCACCATTTTGGAAGAAAGCTGTGGTGGCTACATTACCCAAAGATGGTAAAGCTCTATCAGACTCAGCTTCATATAGACTCATTTCAATTTTAAACCATAATTATAAAGTTTCTATCTCTATATTAGCAAAGACAATGACAAAGGCATTGCCAAAATTGATATATATGGATTAATGTAGCTTTCTGGAGGGGTGGCAAACATTCAGCAAAATTAATAGAACAATGTTGATGCACAGGAAAATAGATTGTAAGAAAATGGTGCAGTTGTTGTGGGTCTTAATGCAGAGGAAGCACTTGACAGAGTATGCTGGAATTTTATGAGTAGGGCAATGGAAGCAGTTGCATTCCCTGATACAATAATGGGGCTGCTAACTAGTAGGATATATGATGGATCAGAGAGAAGAATTAGGGTGAGAGGGTTCCTCTGTGATAAGCTGTGCTTGAACAGTGACACCAGGCAGGTATGCCCTCTTTCTCTTTTTTATTTGCTTTATATTTAGAAACCTTGTGAAAGAAAATAAGGGACTCAACAATTCAAAAAATATAATGAGTATGTTAATCAAGAAAAGCTAGTTTTATTTGCAAATGATATTATTTTGTATTTGATAAATTCAGAAAAGGAAAATTTGGTGTTCTGGAACATTTTGAGACATTTTCAAGTTTTTTCGGGGATATAAAATTATTGAAGATAAACAAAGGCTATAGTAGTAAATTATGTACCCATATATGAATTAGTTCAGGGGAAATGATAAGATGGAATATTTATGTGTATGGATTAAAAAAGATTCTATTATGGCAGCTAAGG
The DNA here is from genome assembly GCF_019279795.1 of Protopterus annectens. NCBI lineage: Eukaryota > Metazoa > Chordata > Ceratodontiformes > Protopteridae > Protopterus > Protopterus annectens. Next base: position 1,049,382,648 of record NC_056730.1, read on the forward strand.
ATTTATAGGAAGAGAATATCAAAAGATAATGCAAACAATGAGAATCTTGAAGCTCTTATTTATGGATATGGATAGAAAGGCAGAAACAGTGAACATTTTTTGTCCTTTTAGTTTTACATACAGGTTAGGCATACTTTTTATCAACAAGAGGAGAAGCTGTGTACAATAATTAATAAAGAGTTAAAGGAATTTATTTGGGAGTGGAAGCTGGTGAGAGCTAAATGGGATGTTTTTCCTCCCCATAGAACAAGGTCGTTTAGGATTACTTGATTTGTGTGAAAATTTTAGAGATACACAGTTAGGGCTCAAATTCTTTACAAAAACATAAGGCTGTAAATCAAACTGGAAAGAGATGATGATGAAGTGGGAGGGGGTCTAGAATTTAGGAGAGAGGAGGAGTTAAGAGAATAACAAAAAAACGTACAAACTAACCCTACAACTGAATGGAGAAAGGGGATTTTGCCAATAAGGATGAGTGCAAGTAGGAGGTACAGAAAATAGGCAAGGGTGGGCTGGAATTTATTGAATAAAACTGCAAATGAACCAGGGTATTAAGAGCAAATAAGTTGAGAGGAAAAGCTATTGGAGTTGGATGACACCAAGCAGAAGTTTGGACTGCAGGTTAGAGACTGCCTTCCCTCCTGAAGATTGATACCAGAGTACAGACAAAGAGAAAGGGATAGGGGAGTGCTATGTGAAAACCTGCTCTGATAGAGCTTTTAGTCAAATCTTGAATGGAAGTTAAAAAGGGATAATTAGTAGGGCATATAAAATATTGTATGGCAACTATAAGAATCAATCAGAGGAGGTTAGAAAAGATTGCAAAGAGAGAGTGGAAAATCAATTTGCAAGGGAACAATGAAAGGACACATGTATGGCCCCTAAGTATGCAGCAAAGTCTAGAAAGTTTAGGATTTTTGCTAGGGAGTGTTTACATAGGTATTTTTATACATGAAGCAGACTTCAAAGAATTTTTCTCAGGTAGAGATCAAATGCTTGAGGTATGATAGTAATGACATAGGTAACTGTGAACTTATTTTTTGGTGTGTAATGAGTAAGCAGATATTAAAAATTTCCTGCATAGTATTCTGTTAGAAATATTGGTTGAACACATGGCTGTACATAGGGAAATTATTCTTTTGAGCTAGTACACATGATCTGAATTGGAAGACATAGTAAAGCCTTATTAATTTAATGCTAAAGGCTGCCAAAAAAAACAGCTACTAGAAAATGACAAAATCTAAACCAGCTTTAAATTAAGTATTGAATATAGTTAAAGAGATAAAAGAAGTGGAAGTGGGATCATTAGAAAAGGGGAAGGAGCAAATTACATAGCAGTGAATGGAAATTGTGAGAACAATAAATGCAGAATAATATTCAGGAGGAGGAGTGAGTTTTACTAAAAATCAGGAATTGAGCAATTTATATAGTATTAGAGTGAATGATAGCTGTTATAGAAAAAGAAAACATATGAGTAATGTATAACACATGAAAAAATATTAGTGGTTTGTTTTCTTTTTTATTAATGCATGTGTGCCTATGTCTTAAGTGACAATTTTATAGAGGTATTAAAATATATATCATCTCACTGGGGTTCCTATGGAGCTGTAAAGGAGAGGGCACAATGGTTTCATCTAAAATTTAGGAATAGAATAGAGGGGAGAGGAAATGGCTAGTATCCCACTCTAGTCCCAAATGTCCTCCAAGAGGAGAAAGAAGGTGGTAAATCAGACTGCAACAGTGCCTGCACCTGAACAGCTGCTGTTATAAATGAGTAACACAACTGGACTAAGTTCTTCATGTAAGTCACTGCTCCAGACATAACTTCAGGGATCATTCTCAGTGCTTTCCCTTCAAGTCCTTGGGGTGGTTGTTACACCAGTGAAGGGAGGCAACATGCTTTCTACATTGCTGCTGCAGGTTCTGCCCTGTCTCTAGACATAATGTTCAGCCTCTAATGATTGGTGAAGATATGGACTGAGGATTGAGTAGCTGTTTCCTGTATGTTGCTAGCAGGCACTGCTTTCATGAAGGCTACATTGTAGCTCTGGCTTTTGTAGAATGTGACCTTATTAATGGTTTAACATAGAACATTTAGCAAGCAAGTATCAGAAACATAAAGTCACATTCTACCAGAGGCAGAGTACAACTGTAGTCTTCCTGAAGGTAATGAAGTCCGTGGTCCACAAAGGTCTTTGGGCATCCACTGACTTCTCAACTTCTTCTGTGTTATAGTGTTTGCACAATCCCCAAAGCAAGAGCCTTTCTTTGTGAGGCATCTTGTGACTCGGATGGGCATGCATTGCAGCTTTTCTATCCTTCCTGGTCCTGGGCCTGAAATCCCTACAGTGAGGTGATACTGTGTTCAAGGCATAAGCAGCAGACACACTTATTATTCCTATCTTTGAAGTTTATCTGCCTCTTACATGCACAATTTTCCTGTGTGGTCAGCATTCCCTGACCTCTGATTCAGCATGTCCACAACTCAAGAGAAGCTAGCAAAACAAGACTACACAAATAGCTCTTACAAACAAAACTATAAGAGAGGAAAGAAAATTCTAAGAGGTACTTGTCTGATCTTCCACTCTTGGCCTGTCTGACAAACCTTAACAAGCATCTATAAAGCACCATGCAGCAAATAAGAATTGAAAACAGCCGACCAACCATCCTGTTTTTATACGGCAATATGAAGACATCTGAGAAGTGGGGGGACATAAGGTCAGTGTATGGGAAGGTGGAGGGGGAAGATCTCTGAAACTATGGCTGGGTGTAACACTTCTATGCAGCTGAGATCCTTGAAGTTATGACTGACTGCACCAGTAACTTACACAAAGAACATATATAGTTATGTAATATGGAAGCATATTTCCACTTCTGAGGGGGCAAGAAGGAACCTTTCTTCTGCAAAACAATTTTTTTGTGTGTGTATGTTTTGTGACCTTGAGAGTGTTACTGTTTTGACTAGTAACTTCTCAAGGTTTTAGATGTTTTGGGGTCAAATAATCTTATATCAATTAAACAAGACATAATTACTCATAGCGGGCTCATCTGATAAGGTAACTAGACAGTTTGTGAGGAGAGAATACCAGTTTTACACTTGTCAGTAACCTGCCCTGAAAATACTTATATAACTTTATAACTTTTTAATCTTGTATAAGAAGAAGGCAAATGCATATTTTTCAAGATCTGAGCACTCCACTCGGATAAATAGGGAACTGAAAGACTGCTTTAAAAAGCTTTGGCATCTTACTAAGCTGTTATTGTTTTATTTATTTTATTTAAATTTACTAACCATGGTAGAATTAATTCAAGCTGATCTATTTCAGGTTCAGCCCCCCCCCCCCAAAAAAAAAAAAAAAAACAGTGACAGAGAAGACGCTCGAAGGTACACATAAGCAGTGTTTACAAGCTTGCAAAACACAGTGGCATAGTGAATGCACAATGTAACAAGTAAATACATAGTGACAATGTTTAAAGTCATGGAAGACACTGCATCCTGCATCAAGTTTCATATATAATACAAATTCACAATTGTTTTGGTTACAGGTGAAGTCTGCTGGGGAACTTTTACGTATGTAATTCACTTGTGGTACTTCTGTTCTGTTTTTAATCTCCTAACTTTCCTGACCTTGATCTCTACAACAGGGTGGTTCTCCTTAGTCTTTACTTCCCTGTATATTTTATATTTAATGCAGTTTAGCAGTATTTTCCCTGCCTGTCTTGGATCATTGGCTTTCCTCACACTAGAAAAGCTGGTTCTGTGAGAAGGAATTGACCTGAGAGCTGTCACTACCGCTCATGGAGGTTGGCCTGAATGTATGGTGTGTCCCTATGTTCCCTGGTGCATGTACACTAATGCTCATGGGATAGGTAGTTTAATGAGCCTAATGGAGAATGTTGCCTACCTCATAAGGGATGTCCTCTTGTTGCTGGTACCTCAACATTCACTTATTTCCACTGAGGATCCACATAAGGTCACTCCAAGCATGTGCTCCCATCCCTTCTCACTGCATAGAGATGAGCAAGCTAAGCCTTGCGATTCATTCCTTCTCCACATCAGCTCTATCAGACACCTACATTACTAATCAGACTTGTCATCTGGGTGCAGCAGGGCTTCATATATCAATGCTGCTACTTATTTTTTATTCATCTCACTTGAGAGCTCTCCCGATCTCTGTTAGTAAATCAGGTTCAGCATGCTGAATACTATAATACATGCTGCTTTTATGGGATCATGCTTAACCATCTGCAAGTACGGTCAGAGATAGACATCCTGCAGTATGCCATATGTTCTGGAATTAACTGGCAGTGACTTTCGGAATGCTGTTATAGAGGATTCCAAGTAGTACATCACAGTGGAAGAGCATGAGCAACATTTAGTTAGAAAATGAACAAACAAACAAAAAAAGACCGCAAAAGCAGAGTTAGCAAATCAATGAAAATATAGAAAGACGCAAATTACAACACTTAATTGCATAATAATACCTACCGACACTAACAATGAAACAAGGTAAACTAACCATTTTACCTTAACAGTTCCCCAAAAAACATGTTTTATGGAGATTTTGGAGGTCTTTGCCCCCATATCTCTCAGTTTGAGAGGCTTTGCTCCCCCCACATTCCTAACTTCAACTCTGAGGTCGTATTAACACTTTAGAAAGGAATACCACCCTACCATACAAAGAGTCGATTTCATCCAGGATCAACATTTACAATATCTGAGTAGAGCCCAATGTAACTGCTCATGGTCTACTATTTTTGATACTGTCAAACAGAGTTTAATCAATGCCAGACTATTAAAATAATGACCTCATTTTTACTACTTTTTTAATGTATACAAGAAAAGCTTCATTTGATAGACCACAAATGTTGAAAGAAATAGACACAGCATTCATATTTAGCGCTAGTAACAGTTTACAACTCAAGGAATCCGGTTCAGGATACATTCCACAACTCACTGGTATGTTTCTTTAAGGAACAGTACTAGTTTGCCAAGGTCAGAAAATGGCCTGTCTGCAGAGAAAAAAAATAAGAAACGTAACTCTTTGTTCACACTTTGAAAGATTATCTTGAATGCCTGTAGTACATAAAGGAATTCACAGCTGGAGAATTCACTTTAATTTGTTAGAGGCCAGCTAACAAGGCTGTAGGATAGTTGGTTTTCTTTATAGCTAGATTTGAACAGGAAGTTGAATGGCTGTTTCATATTATGTCCCACTGCTTTATGAGCTATCCATACCGATGTTGTTGGCAAGTGCTGTGTTTAACAGAGACATCATGTGAGCACATCACAAGATGACTTATGAGCTCTAATCGCAGATGAAGCAGAGCAGCTCTCTACATGTTGGGCAGAAAATCAGAACTGGCGCTGTTAGGCCTCCTCTGTGTCTACCATAGAGATCTGATGGTTTAGTCCTGATGTAGCATAGGTTGCCCTGCTTTTGATGTTAATACAAACTGGCGAGCCTGGCTGTTTTACAACTGTGAATTTATTGCTTTTCATTCTTGAAAGATAGGGGATGGGGAAATGAAATGTTGAAAGTTACTCAGAGCATTCTTTCCACTTAACAGATGGTTTATTACCATATTATACAACTTCACATTAGGGCTCTCATAGGCATTATCCATAAGGATCCCGACTGGCTGTGTAAACAAGGTCACAGTCAGTCTAACAACTTTGGCCTTTCACTTTTGGGCCTTTTCCTGCTGCTGTTGAAAAGGTCCTACTTTACTTTATGATTTTGTTGGAACTTATATATACAGTACACCACCTAAAATACTCACAAGCACAGTTTAAATTACCTTGGATAAGTAAATCGAAATTTCAAATAAAATAAAAGTAAACACATTTCAAATAATTTCATCTTTCTGCATGGAAATATTGCTAAATATTTTACCAAAACATTTAACTGATAACTAGATGAGCAAATATTCTTATTGCTAAGGTGTAGTACACACAGAGTGAGATAGTAAATAAACACAAGAACACTAAATCAGGCATAATACAACAAAAGTACCAGAAAATTGGAGCTGAAATTGATAAACTAAATAAAATAAAACATTAATTATAACAAATGCAGTATCACTGTAACCTGGCTGTATGTCACTGTGGGCTAATGCCCTGACTGTGACCCAGATGTCACAAGTTTGCTTAGTGGGATGGATGCTGAAGGAGCTCTGGAGAGGAGTAGATTTATTGGGAATGACAGTGGAGTTTCTGCGTCTGATATGACGTGCGCCTGGTAATGGAACAGATCAATGTTATAATTTGGCATGGGGGTGTTAGAACTAACTGATGCTGCATACAGTGATGCATGTAACATCAGTAATCTCATTTAGTGTTAGGGCATACAAATAATCCCATGGCATGCAGGACAGCATATCTGATTTGTGGGCTGATACATTTTGATTCACTTTCCCTTCCCAACTCACCAGTGGTAAAGCCGCTGGGGAGTAGTACAGGGGACACTAAAAAGGAACAATGACAGCACACATAGAGCAGGTACCTCGAGAAGCTGATATTTAGATGGAAGATAAGCAAAAGGGGTAAAATATTTTCCTTAAAATAAAATACAAATGCAGTATAACTGATCTGCAGCACTATCTAATCTGTACATTCATGGTGCAATATGTGCATCTTTAATGAACCATAGCATACTGCAACATCAAGATATGCCATTTCTAGTGATACCATTTCCTATTATTAACTACATTTTCCATTTTTATGACTCAAATTTTCTTTTCAGGTTCTTGCCATACCTTTTTGTAATGTGAAGTGTAGCATTACTCCAGTTATTTATACTGCAGCCATTAATTACGATCCAGTCAACTTTTCTCTAACTGTAATCTACTTTAACACACAAATTGCTCACTAAGACTAACATTCATGATACATCCTCTTACATTTCACTATAAAGAAGGGGAAGCTTAATGATATATACCTGCCTTATTTCTTTAGCCATGTGGTGTATCTATATTAGTCATCACTTGATGTCCCAGAGGAAGAGGACTGGATATAACCAGAAGTCACGGGAGGAGTAGTACATCCCTTTCACCTTAAGGTGAGTGAAATATGTTATTCTGATTACAAAGATACATTTTCTAAATAATAACCAATGTTTTCCTTTTAAGTACACACACACACACACACACACACACACACACACACACACACACACACACACACACACACACACACACACACACACACACACACACACACACACATTTATATATATGTTCTTTGTGTTCTGCAGGGCTCCTTTACTTGCATCTAGTCATCCCATTCATTCTGCAGTCTGAAGTGGCCTACACATCCTTCAGTGGAGTGACACTTTTCCTCTTGGCTACTCCTTGAGTTCTGCTTTGTGCTGCCTGACACAGGAAATGTGTTTCACACAGTGAATCCTCCAGTTGTGTGCATGTGCAGCTTTGCAGTCCATGCTCTTCAGGCTTGTACATGCTGGGCAAGTGGTAAGCCAGTGCCAAATCCCTTCTCCCCATGATGTGCAAGACAACAGCATATGCTCATTCCCATCTTCACCTGCCATCTCTGTCAAGTACCTGAACTGAGAATCAAACATGGGTTGCCTGGAACATTTTTAGGATAGGTCTTGTGAATCACCCTAAAGAAATATTAGTATTTGAGTCAGATATATGACTGATGCCTGTCTTAACTTTTTATTTCACCTTTGTACATTTTGGGTGGAATAAAATGCTGTTCATTCATTTAATTTTGACACTCAGGTAAAGCCTAGTGAGCCGGTTTCTTTCTTTTTTAATTTTTCCAAGTCTTTTGGGTTTCTCATACCATGACGGGAATGGACCCCATTCCAAAGTCAAAGTTTGATTACAGTTCATGAAATTAGTATTGTTTTAATATTTGATATTAGCCAGAAGTGCCCTTTGCAGCACCCACAATGTGCCCAGTATTGACTCATTCTGCAATTAATATAGAGTTACATGTGTCGGTAACATATCTAAGTATGATTGTAATTTTTTTTTTATAAAACCTGTTGCTCCTACTACTATTGGAACTGTCTGGGTATCCTTCTTCCATATTACCCTCGTTTCTGCCTGCAAATCTGGTATTTTATGACTTTGTCTATCTGTACGTAAGAAACTGTAGTCACTAGATGTAGCAATTTCAATGATCAATGCTACTTTTTTTTTTTCATTGACTACTATATCTGGTTTTCTCATATCTAGTTTTTGGACTGTTGGTAATGGGTGATCTCAGGTTCATAGGTTGGTACTAGGCTATCGGCCCTAGGGCCTATACCAACCTAGCCATGACAATTCCCTGACTATTTCTTCCCACAATATTTACTTCCCTGGACCCCTGTCTAGCAGGGCGACTGACGTGATCTCTGGGGTAAATTTCCTATCTCCTATTCAGTCATCAAGGTTCCTTTTGAAGAGGGCCAAGGAGGCGCTCTGCTTGACATGTATGGGTAGTCTATTCCAGAGTATGGGGAGTCTCTGGGTCAGGAACCTATCCCTCCAGCATGTTTTGTTCATTGTGATGACAAGGTTTAGGTCCCTGGAGCATGTGGCTCTGATAGACTGGGATTTCTTTAAGTGTAGCATGTCCAACAGCTCTGGGTTTGACATGGCCTTGCATGTTAAGCAGTGATCGCCTCAGAGTAGACAATATGCAACAGAGTACAGCTGGTAGCTGGAGTTTTTTAAGGCAGTCAGCATAGGGCATCTGCTTTAGGCCTATGATTCTTTTAGTGAGGTATTTCTGAGGCATTTCCAATTGTTGCAGATGTCTTGAGAGGTACATACCAAATGGGGCATTGTATTCTATAATGGGTCTAATGAGTGATTAGTACAGTGGGACAATGACCTCCTTTTTTTCTGGATGAAAATCCCTTAGTGATGAGGTGTGCCACATAGATGGATTTCCTGACTGTTGTGGCGATGTGGTTATTGAAGGTGAGACCACTGTCCACCTGTGTCCCTAAGTCTCTTATCACACTTTCGGTGTTTAGTGTACTGCCACCTATGTAGTAATTCATGGGTACATGTTTTTTCCCAAAGAGGATAACTATACATTTCTTGGCATTGAGCTTGAGCCCATGGCTCTGGCACCAAGCATCTGTTTCTGTAAGGCCCTTTTGTAGAGTATCCACATCATTTGGGGATTCAATATTGGCTCCCAGTTTGCAGTCATCTGTGAACTTTGTTAGCCAGAGTCCCTTAGTGTTGGCTTGTACTTCAGAGAAGTAGATGCCAAACAAGAGAGGTCCCAGGACTGAACCCTGAGGTACTCCACTTGTCACTTGTCTGGAGCTGGATTTGGAGTCAGCTACTTTTACAGTGTGGGTTCTGTCAGTAAGCCAGTTGGCAACCCATCGAGTGACATAGGGATTAATGCCCAGCTTAGTAAGTTTATCTATGATTCCAGAGTGGGGGATGGTGTCAAAGGCCTTGGTGAGGTCCAGATAGGCTGTGTGGACTGCCTTACCCTCGTCCATGGCTCTGGAGACTGATTCGAAGAAGTCAATCAGGTTCAAGATCGGCCCTTCATGAACCCAAACTGGGTGGGGTCCAGTGTTTTAAGGTTGCCAATGTCTTTGTTTATAAGTTCCATGATAATACGTTCCATGGCCTTGCAGATCAGGCTCATCAGACTGATGGGGGGTAGTTCCCAGGATCCAAGGTGGATCCCTCCTTGTGGAGTGGGATAACTGTAGCTGTGCGCCACTCAGTGGGCACGAAGCCTGAGGTGAGGGTATGACTAAACATGACACTTAGGTGAGGTGCCAGTTCATTTTGTAGTTCATGTAGTACACAGCCTGGGATGTCATCTGGTCCCATGGATGCTGTATTCTTAGCTTTGGAGAGTGTGTTTTTACCTGTGTGGCTGTTATTACCGGAATTTGGCAATCTTCTGGTATTGAGATGGGCCATTTAGGGGGTGAGAGGGGGGTGAAGTTGGCACTGAATCAATCTGCCAGGATATTGGCAATATCCTTGGGATCAGTATATTTAATGCCATTCTGTTGTAGCTCAGAGCAGATCTGAGCATTGCCATTTAGATTCTTGACTTAGTTATAGAATGCCTTGTGGTTGTCTTTGGAATCTTTGGCAATTTTATTTTCATAACTAGCTTTGGAGGATTTTATGAGGGTTCTCAGCTTATTACTGAGGCTGGTAAGGGAGCTTTTTGCATCCTGGAATTTTCCTCTTTTCTGCAACAGTTTCTTCCTTTTGTTGTAAAGTTTTTTTATGGCAGGGGCCACCAGATTGGCTTTCTTTTTTTGGAAGAGAGCATCTTGGTTCTATTTGGGATGGCACAATTCATGTATGAGTGGATGTGCTCGTACAGTGCCTTAGTGTAGGACTCAGCAGTCGAACTTTCAGTTCCCATCTGCATGGGTGTCATGAAGTTTGTAACTTCTGACTTGAGTAGCATGAAGTTGGCTTTGGAGAAGTTTTTTATGGAGGTTTCCTTACTGGGGGGTGGGGGTAGAATGTGGATGTTAAGGGTGATTAGCTGATGGTCTGACCTGACCAACGAGGGGGTGACCATAGGTGTGGAGCATCAATTTCCTATGTTGGTAATGACCAGGTCTAGGATATTGGAGCCCCTGGTGGAACTATGGATTAGTTGATCCAGGGCATTGGAATTTATGAATTCCAAGAACCGTTGGGCAAAGGTGTTGGTACATGAGTAGTTTTCCCAGTTAATGGCAGGGTAGTTTAAATCACCCATTATTAGGGTGTTTGGTTGTATATTAATATTTTCCAGTATATTTAGAAAGGTGTAGTGAGAATCTTGGGGCATGGTGGGGGATCTGTAGCAAGCTACAATTTGGATTGCCGTCTTACCTAGTGTTAGTTGCACCTGGAGAATTTCAGATGCATTGTGTTGGGTAACTAACCTGGTGGTGTGAATATCCTTGGTGAATATGGACACTCCTCCACCTTTAGTGTTTCGATCCTGGTTTGGTGGCCGAAAAGTGTGGTAAGAGTTGTAGCCTGGTATTGCACGGGACCTCTCTTGAGCCTTGAACCAGGTCTCAGTTACTGCACAGATATCGATGTTCTCCATTTTTAGGAGTGCCTCGAGAGAGTGCATTTTGAGGTTTAGACTTCTAGCATTGAGTAGCATTACCTTCAGATTTTGCATGCCTGTACCTGTTACGGTGGTGGTTTTGTCCTTTGAACTTTGCCTAAAAAGGCACTATAGGGGTGGCAAGAGCCTTAGCCAATAACCTGAATCCCAGGGGCGACAGGTGCAGACCATCTCTGGCAAAGCATCGTGGTCTGTCGATCATGTCATCCCAGGCAGACAGATACTGGATCACCTTTGAATGACACCAGAAGCTTAGCCAATTGTTGAAGTCAATCATTTTGTCCTTATACTGTGGTATCATTCTGGGTGAAGGCAGGATGCTACTCAGGGCTAGGGTCATACCTGCCTGGGCCACATGATCTGGGAGCTCTTCCATGTCTCTTTTCATGTAGTCCAGGGAGGTACGTCTCAAGTCATTCACTCCAACATGGACAATGATAGAGTCATATTTGTACTTGTTGTGGAGTGACTTGAGTGCATGAGTTATGTGGTGGATCCTGGCACCCGACAGGCAGCTGACTATAATTTTCTCCTTGTTTAGCCTGGTGAGTGGGACATCAGTGTGCCTGACTATAGAGTCACCTATGACTAAAGTGTTAGGTATGGTTTCTTTCCTTAGGGGCTGTTGCTGGGTAGCACACTGGTGTTGTGAGCTATGTGACACTTTGATTGTGATTGGTGTTTGTTTGCATTTCAGCTTCAAAGGTCCTTGTTGCTTGGGCAGGTTACAGTTAAGGGCCTCTGCATATGTGGATTTAGTGTTGCTATGTGTGGGTGTTGGTGGTGTGAGTTTAGAAGGGCTATGTGTTGCTTGAAGTGTAGTGTGGGTGTTAACCTTCTCCTCTTGACTGTCTAGCACAATCTTGGGTGGAGAGAACTTTGCTTCCAGTTTGGCTATCTAAGTGCATCTCTCACAGGTTGTAGTGTTGAGTGGTAGGAGGAGAGGGTTGTCTGTGTACATGAGGCAATTGCTGCATTGCCCCAGTGTGCCCAGATTCACCAGGTGGACAGGAGAAATCAACAGAAGCTGACCCTTGGACATGCTTGGTTTGGTGCTTTTTTTTAAAAGTACAGGAGCTGTTTTCCCTTATCTTAGCAAGGTACTTTGCAATTATAGGCTGTTTAGTGCCTATGATTATAATAAGGAGAGTTGAGTGCTTGTATCAGTTTAAGGCTTCCTAGTGCTTTCTAGCAGGTATTAGAGCAAGTGCTAGTTACAGGGATGCTTAAAGGTACGATGAAGATAAAATGGTTTATCCTAAACACTGCAGTGTGCACTAGAGAATTTAGATGTGAAAGTAGGTAACTTAAGTTTTACCTGTCTAAAAAGTTAAGTTTTAGTGGAGAGTCACTATTTTAAAACAGCAAGATAGATTGAAAGGGGGTGATCACTTTTGTATTCCGGTACTATGGAATACAGTAGAATGGCCAATAAATTTAAATAGTTGAAGGGGAGTGATTTCACACAATGATAATTTTATGCTTACTTTCACAAGCCAGTGAAAACAGAGAGGAAATGAGATATATGGTCAAATTAGCATAAGAGGCAGGCAACTAGAAAGACAGTGGTATTTAAGAACACGACAGTGACGGGGTGGGGGTTGGGGGGGTGGAGAAAAATTCTGCCTGACTCACAAAAGACAGAGCTGTGGTGTCTTTTGAAGTTTTAATATGCAATTAAAAGCAGTACACAAGCAAAACACAAGGTAAAGAAAACAAATCATAGCACTCAAAATATAAGTCCCAGTCCTTTCATCTGACCATTATCTCGACACCACAGATCTTACAACCACTGCTACCTGCAGGTCCGAATGGCCACACCATCACCAGCAACATCCAAGCCCAAGTCCTTCCTTCCAACACCTCTGACCTTCACAAACCACCATCTAGACCATCACAGTCACCATTTCCATTTCTCCAACACCAACTGCCGCATCCCAAGATCCAGTCTAGTTAACACTGACCCAACAAAATCAAATACAGTCCCATTAAATCCCATGAATTCTGCTTTCCGCACTTCACATCAGCTCAGCTCAGCACTGCAGGCCCAACTTCCACCACTCTAATGTTACCAAAAAACAGGCAATAATTCCAATGAGGGCACCAACAGACACTACGAACAATGCCGCCACAACATCCGCACACTCAACAGACAAGAACGGACTCACTATTTAAAAAAAAATAAAAATCAAGAGCTACACCACAATAACAAAAAGTGCATAATGGGAGCTGGAGAAGCCGCTGCCATACAAGGTACTGCCATATTGCTGAAGATGTCTCTCCAGTTGCTGCAGGTGTCTGGTGAGATACATGCAGAAGGGAGCACTGCGCTCTATTAATGGTCTGATTAGGGTCGAATAAAGTGGGGTTATAACATCCTTAGACCTGGATGAGATGCCTTTATTTATGAGATGTACAATGTAGAAGGCTTTTCATGCCACTGTGGAAACCTGGTAGTTCATATTGCTGTTGACCTGTGTTCCCAGATCTCACACCACTGGGTCTGAACTTAGATGGGTGCTGTCAATATTGTAATTAGTGGGGAAGTCTCTTTTGCCAAATGGGATAATAGTACACTTTTTTGCATTTTGTTTTAGACCGTGACTTTGGCACCAGTCATTTGTTTGTGTTAGCCCCTCCCGTAATATGTTAACATCATTGGAGGACTCACTGATTGCATCTAGTTTACAATCCTCAACAAACTTAGTAAGCCAAAGGCCATCTACGTTAGCCTGGATGTTTGAGAAGTAGATTCCAAATAGTAAAGAGTCCAGTACAGATCCTTGTGGTATGTCACTGGTGATGGGTCTACTGGTAGAGGTGGATTCACCAACTTTGACAGTATTTGTTCTGTTGGTGAGTCAATTAGGTACCCATCTAGTGATGTAAGGTCTAACACCTAGCTGGGAAAGTTTTTCCCGAGTTGGGGATTGTGTCAAAGGCTTTGGCTAGGTCCATACAGGTGGTATGTACTGTCTTATTTTCATCCAGAGCTTTGGTGACTTTCTCAAAGAAGTCTACCAGATTCAGTAAGCACAATCTACCCTTAACAAAGCCAAACTTTGTTGGGTGTAAAGTTTGAAGGTCACCTATGTCCTTGTTGAAAAGATCCATGATGATTCTTTCAATGGCCTTCCAGATGAGTCTGGTTAGACTTATGGGTCTATAGCTCCCAGGGTCGGTTGATAGCCTCTTTTTATGCAAGGGAATTACTGTTGCTATTCTCCGTTTTGCTGGTATAAAGCCAGTTCTCCGGCTATGGTTAAAGAGAGTAGCAAGTGGGTCAGTTATGTTTTTGGCCTTGGAGAGCACAGATATGACTTGATCTCTAAAAATGCTAGGTAGAGAACTGATGTCAGGTATGCTTTGGAATATGGCTGGTGGGCATAGCAGAGTGAAGTTTGCACCAAATCTGTCAGCTAGTAGGTCAGCAATTTCCTCAGGTATAGTGTGAGTGGTACCAACTACTATCAATTTGGCACATAGCTGGGTACTCCCTTTTAGATTTTGGATGTAGTTAAAGAATGCCTTATGATTGTCCTTGGCTAGGAATGCTATTTTATCTTCATAATTAGCTTTAGAAGACTTTAGAAGACTTTTGATTTGCTTGTTCAGTCTGTGAAGGGAGTTCTTCCCCTGCAGAGGCAGTTACCTCTTGTTCATGGACATCAATTTCTTCCTTTCTTCCTTTTTTATACAGTCTGATTGGTTCCGCTTCAAACCATCGAACGTTTAAAACATCGAAGTTCAGATGACTGAGACCAGAACATCGAGTTTTTAAACATTGAAGGTTTGAAGAGGAAGAAAAAGGTAAGAGTAGGTGGGATAATGTTTGTGTTTTTGCATGTGTCTATGTGCCATCTGTGTGATGGCACTACAGATAAGGTATGGAAAATCTCCCGTTTAGCACTTCTGCATATAACGCTAAATGGGAGATTTCCCTTTACTCCACTGTAGTGTGGTCTCAGATTTGGAATATTAAAGTAGGGGGTGTGTGGGGGGCGTAGGGGGGCGAAGCCCCCCTGCATACGATTACATTTATAGTTATACACTATACACTCACATCAATTACATTTATAGCTATACACCACACCCCTAGCCACTCCCCCAACACAACTGTCCTATCACACAGTACATGTTATTACCCCTCACACTAATACAGCCCATCATATCCTTCTCTACACACCCCAAATTGGATACAACACCCTATAATCTAACTCCATCTCTACACTTCCATATTGTAGACCACACCCTATAGTTCAACTCAATCTCTACCATATTTCAGCCCTATCCTAGTCCATAACCCACCTCACAACTAAACAATATGGTCCATACTCCAACCAAACACCTTCTACTTACCCTATTACACACAATAGGCCTCTCTTCTCTCCTCCTGCTATCCATGTTCTCATCTTACCACACACATCTGTATATCAGCCCTCCACCACCATGGCAAACTGACTAAACTATCACCACCTCCATTACTATCTCCTCACCAATAACTCTAAGTGACCTCTACTCTTCTCCATCACCTTCCTATCTTTATGGAATTAGCACCTACAAACTTCAAGCCAACTCACCCAATAAAATAGCCAAAATAACTCACAAACAAAACAAACTTTTCATCCACATACTACAAAAACTCTCATGCTGTGGTGATATTCACCCAAATCCAGGTCCCAACACCTGCAATAGCACCTACCCAACTAACCCCAATCCAATATATATCTGGCCTAGCTCATCCCTACTCCTTCTAAACATTAATATAAGAAGCATTCTCAACAAAACACATGATCTACATGCCCTACTAGCCCTACACAAACCTGACATCATAGTACTTACTGAAACTTGGCTTAAGCCCATCCACCACAGTAAAGAAATAACAGCCCCTGGCTATAATATTATACGTAAAGATAGGCCAGGCAAAAAAGGAGGGGGTGTAGCCATCCTTTTCCAAAGTCACCTCTCAATAGAACAAATTGAATACAACACTCAAGAAATCCAAGACATAGAACTAATATTAGCCACACTAAAACTTAACCCCAACAAACAAATCATATTAGCAGGAGGTTATATACCACCAGGCAACAACACTAATGTACTCAAAAACCTACTAAACTAGATGAAAATCACTCATCCACAGGAAACCATTCTTGCAGGTGACTTTAACATAGATTGGTTTGACTGTAACAGTCATAACCCCACCACCCATATTAACCTCCATGGTTTTACCCAAATTATTAATACTCCTCTAAATGGCAGTCAATCCTGGATTGGATACTAGTATCTGACCCCACTCAAGTCCATCTCTCAGGTTGTCTCCCTGACATCCTTAGTGATCATCAAGCAACATACCTAATTAGGAATCGACCCCAACTAACTAAACAACCCATTATCAGGATCATAAGAAACAAAAAGTACTTCATAGCTCAAGACTTGATAAAGTCACTCATATCCTGTATATGGACTCCACTAAAATACTTACCACTAGATGAAGCTGTAGAATACTTCAGCACAACCTTCCTGAACATCCTGAACTCCCATGCTCCACCTAGAACCACCAGAATTAAAACCAACCTCGCACCATGGCTATCAAAAGGCACCAGATCCCTAATTAAAGAAAGAGACAAAGCCTGGTTGCAATTCCATAAACCCAAAACCCCAATCCTAAAACAAAAATATCATAAACTATGGAATCAAGCCAAAAAACACATAAAAATTGACAAAACTAGTTACTATAAAACCCTACAGGAAAAACACTCTAACAACCCACAAAAATTTTGGGCATCAATTAACAACCTATTACACCCAGGAAAACCTTCCACTCCTTCCCCTATACTACCAAACAGTCTACACAACATCCCCACCCACTTTAACAAATACTTTACTGAAACCATCCAAGCCCTAGCCAATACCCAAACAACTAGCACTCACACAACATCAATAACAGCCCCCACCCCCTCCAACACAGATAGTAATACACATAGTTTCTCTCTAGAACCAGTCAGTACTACAATTATTACGAAACTCCTCAAAAAACTGAAGACAACAACCCCAGCAGTAGACAAACTACCAGCAGAATTCCTACTAACTACTGCAGAGGCCATAGCCTGTCCTGTGTCCATTCTCATTAACAGATCTATAACTGAATCCAAAGTACCCAAATCATGGAAAATATCACACATAATACCATTACATAAAGGGGGACAATCCCTTGAACTTGCAAACTACCGCCCTATTGCAATACTATCACCCCTATCAAAGATTTTAGAGAGAGTAGTCCACTCACAGCTAATGAAATTCCTGCTTCACAACAATCTATTATCACAATCCCAACATGGATTCAGACCTTCGCACAGTACTACCACAGCATTACTATCCTTCTCAAACTCTATTAATACCCACAGAAACAACAGCCTATTCGTATCCTCCATATTCCTAGACCTATCCAAAGCCTTTGATATGGTGAACCATAGTCTACTCCTAGAAAAACTGGCCATTTTTAACATAAATTCTTCCACCTTATCCTGGTTCAGTAGTTACTTATCTAACTGAAAACAAGGTGTTCTCTGGGAAAACCACCTGTCACCCCTACTCCCAGTAACCATTGGTGTACCACAAAGATCCATCCTTGGCCCACTATTATTTTCATTATTTACTAATGACATAGCATCATCCCTGCCCTCTGCCTCAATAGTCCAATACGCAGATGATACCATTATAATAAGTGCAGCCCACACCCTTGATAAACTTCAAATCATAACCCAAAACAGCTTTACCCTAGCCGAAGAATGGCTCTGCAAAATCAAACTACTGCTTAGCCCAAAAAAAAAAAATAAACTTATTCTTTTCAGTCCAAGTAGTCCCCCGCATAAACAATAACTTTTCAATAATATCCAAAGACAATACTGATATCACTCCAACACTACACACTAAGCTTCTAGGTGTAGAAATTGACAATAAACTTAAATATGACATCCATATTTCTCAAACAATCAAGAAAGCCAATAAAAAGATCGGACTCCTTTATAGAAACCACAACTACATGACCAGACACACAAAAGCCACCATAGCTAGAACTCATCTGTTATCTATACTTCTTTATGCCTCCCCAATTTTTACAAACCTTCACCAAGCAGAACTTTCCAAAATTGAATCATGCTAAAACAAAACTGCCAAATTTGCTAATGAAGCCACTCATAGGTCCCATCACTGCCAGTCCCTTAGACAACTCAGCTGGCTTGAGTTACCTCAAATCCTCCTACTCAACCAACTTAACACTGTCCATAAGCTCTACTACCTCCCTTTGAAAACCCCAGCCTTCCAACAATTAATTCAACCCTATACTCCCTCCAGAAACCTAAGATCAACACAACAAAACCGCATAACTGTCACCAAGCACAAAAATGAAGCTGGCAAATCACTCTATGCCTGCTGCATTGCAAAAACTAGGAACCTCCTACCCGATCACCTAACCTCAACATCCTCACCTTACCTCTTTAAAAAAAACATCAAATCTCATTTTATGCAAAACTGGCTATGTTCATGTATTCCCCCAGGCTAGACCAAATCAACTCACTGCTATTAATACTCTCACAAATAATCACCATTGTTCTCAACCTCTAATAGTTTAGTGACACAAAGCTAGAAATTAAAGTATTCTCTACTGTCTTACCCTTTTGCTCAAATTTTAGCAGATACTCTAATAAAACTCATATCAAACTATTGTTTTTATCTGCATTCAACTAACATACTGTACTCTGAGTTTGAATATCTTGTACCTTATGAATATTACTGATGTAATGTAACTAATTGTGTAGCCGTCTGCATGAATATTGTTTTTGTATCATGCTAATGTTAACTAATGTTTTGTATACATGGTAATGTTAATAAATGCAATGTAATATTTGTGGAGCTTTTCTCCCCGGGCCTCTGCTGAAAACGGACCCGTGTCCAGTTGGACTTTCCCGGTAAACAAATGTAAAATAAATAAAATAAATAAATAAATAAAACAATTGTTAAAATTTATTTTTCTTTTTTTTTTTTTGGTTACACTTGTAACCTTTGATGTTTCAAAATTCGATGTTCCAATCTCGATGATCAGAATTTCGATGTTTTGAAATTTCGATGGTTAGAAGTGGTACCATCTGATTATACTAGATGTCCACCAAGGTGGCTTGTTTTTTCAGGAGGGTCTGGTTTTAATCTGGTCAGGTACAGCTGAGTCTATACAGTTGTTAAGATGATTATACAGGGCATTTGTGTACACCTCTACATAGAAGTCATTATTTCTTGTGATTGCAGGGGGTATAAAACTTTTTAGGCTATCACTTAGTAGGTTGCAGTTTGCTTTGGAGAAGTTCCTTAGTTTTTTTTTTTTTTTTTGCTTCTTTGGGGGATATATTGTCCAATAGTTACTTTGAATTAGACTGATTTATGGTCTGACCTTACTAGGGAGGGCATCATATAGGGGCAGTGCAATGACCACCATGTTGGTGAGCACTATGTCAAGGACATAAGAGCCCCTTTTGGGACTGCAGACTATCTGTTCCAGAACATTTGATTGACAAAGTCCAGGAACCTCTGGGTGGGCATGTTTGAGCTCCTGTATGTTAGTTACCCAGTCGATTGAGGGATAATTGAAATCTCCCATGACTAAAGTGTTGGGCTGTATGGCAAGTGACTCCAGTAAGTCCAGGTAGGCATTGTGTTTTTCTTGGTTCATGGAGGGGGGCCTATAGCTAGCAATGATGTGGTAGGTTGTTTTGCCTATAGTTAATTGGGCATGGAGTAGTTCGAGAGAGTCATACTGTTTCACCAATCTGGAGGTGTACTTGTCTTTAATGAAGATGGATACACCTCCAGCTTTGGTTCTTTCATGCTCATTCTGAGGTCTGAATGTGTGGAGGGCATTGTAGCTTTGCACAGCTGGGGTGTTCTCTGTGGCCTTGAACCATGTTTCAGTGACTGCACAGACATCAGCATCTTCCAAGGTGAGGAGTGCAGTTTCATGTTTAGACTCATAGCATTAAGCAGCAGAACCTTGAGTTTGTCTTGAGTGGATTTTGCTATGTCAGAAATGTTGTTTTGATATTGCCTAAAAAAGGCACTATGGGGGAGGCAAGCACCATAGTCAGTAATCAAAGGCCTTGGGGAAACAGGAGCAGGCCATCTCTGACAAAGCAGTGTGGCCTGTGGACTATGTCTTCCCAGGTTGACAAATACTGGATCCCCCTGGAATGACATCAGAAGCTAAGCCAATTGTTGAAGTCAATCATTGTTTTGTCTATATTGTGGCATCATCCTGGGTGAAGGTAGACTGCTGTTTAGGTTCATAGGTGTTTACAAGACTAATGACCACAAGGGCCTTTTTAAGCCTAGCCATGCATCCCAAATCTTCGACAAGTTTTGATACCCTTTGTAGGTGTAAGCAGGGGCTTGGAAGATGAAACATTTACAAGCAGGGGAGAGAGAGATGAACCATTTACAGGTTTCTGTGTCCATTAAAGACATAGGTGCCAAACCAAGGTCATACCTGCCTAGGATACATAATCTGAGACTTCAGTCACATCTGTCTTCATATGGTCCAGGGAGGTACATCTCAAGTCATTCACCCCAGCATGGACTATGATAGAATCATAATGATACTTGTTGTTGAGTGACCTGCGTGCATGCATGATCTGATGGATCCTGGCACCCAATATGCAGCTGATTATGGCCTTCTCCTTGTCTAGCCTGGTGAGGAGGACATCTGTGTCTCACCATGGAGTCTGCTATGACCAAGACATTAGGTTTTGAGGTGTTTTTCCTTAGGGGCTTATTTGGTGAGACACTGATATGTGTGTTGTTTTATGCAGTGGTTTCTATACATATACAGATAATTTGTGCTTGGGAGATCTCTGATCTTTGGGTAGGCATTTAGTGAGTACCTGTGCATATGTGGGTTTATATGTTGTGTCCTGAACTTGTGTGAGAGGCGAAGTGAGTGAGCTGACAACCTATTTGATGTCTTGTTTTTTGTTATTTGACAGAATTGTTTCCAAATTGATAGTGTAATTACATCTCTCACATATGGTATTTGTTTGTTTCAGGACTAAGTGGTTGTCAGTATACATAAGGCAATTACTACATTGTCTCAAGATACCCAAGCCAATCAGGCTCGCTGGAGAAATGGTGGGAAAGTGACCATCCATAATGGCAAGTTCATAATGGCAGGTTTATACCATAATACTGTTGGGGAGTGGGTAAGTTAGATCAGTTTATGGTTTAGGAATAATAGAGGGGCTTATTCTGTTGATGGTTTAAGGTGAAGAGCTTTGGCAATGCTTCTCAGTGTGCAGTTGAGTTGCCTACAGAGCAGAGCAACAAAGGGCTTTGGAGGGTTCTACTGAAAGACGTCTTAAAATTTAAGTTTCCAGGAATTTGCATCTATACACTTCAGTGCTAACCCCCACTGTGCAATGTGCAGCTATGAGAAAAAACAAAGCTTAAATACAGGTGAAACTCAACAGTTTTAAGACAAACTGCCAATGGGAAAGCCCAAACTGAATCTTTCTTCAGCAATCCCCAACTCAGATGGAACATGAGCTACACATTCTGCCACAGGGGTGCAGGGAGGCCCTCTTATGTAAAATGGTTGGTTTAGAGCACAGTGATCCCAAACAATCTAGATTCAGCAAGACTGAATCTACCCTATGCTATATAAGGCAGCATTACAGAATTTCAAAGTGCAGAAAAAAATGCAGACACAAATCAGCAAAAATGAAGCAATAATTCAGATAAACACAGTTAACAAAGTGCAATGCAGGCTTTAAATATACTTATTTTTCAGTTGTTTGCAGTGAATGTCTTGGATTTCAGTTCAGATGCACTCCAGATCTCTGGCTAAAGTCACCAAACTTAGTAGCTCTGGTTAACTCAGAGCAAACCCTTGCAAAAGTGAGGCTTACATACAGGCAAAATTCAACAGTTTTAAGATAAACTACCAATGGCAAAGCCCCAAACTGAACCTTTCTTCAGCAATCTTCAACTCATATGGAAAATGAGCTACACACTTTTGCCAAAAGTGTGCGAGGAACCCCTCTTAATGTAAGATGGCTGGTTTAGAGCACAGTGATACCAAACAGTCTAGATTCAGCAATTATGAATCTAGCCTATGCTATATAAGGCAGTAGTACAAAATTCAAAGTGCAGAAAAAATGCAGACACTCTCAACAAAAATGAAGCAAGAATTCAGGTAAACACAGTTAACAAAGTGCAATACAGGCTTTAAATATACTTATTTTTCAGTTGTTTGCAGTGGATGCCTTGGATTTCAGTTCAGATGCACTCCAGATCTCTGGCTAAAGTAACCAAACAATGAGCGGCTCTGGTTAACTGACAGCAAACCATTGCAAATGTAAGGCTTAAATACAGGCACAAATTCAACAGTTTTAAGACAAGCTATCAATGGAAAAGCCACAGACTGAGCCTTTCTCCAGCAGTCCCCAACTCAGATGGAACCTGAGTTACTCACTTCTGCCACAAGGATGCAGGGAGCCCCTCTTAATGTAAGATGGTCGGTTTAGAGTAAAGAGAACATTTCTTGGGAACCATTTTAAGCCTAGCTAATTTCCCTCGGTGAGACACAAATGCTATACTTCTTGTCTGTGAGATAGATACCTTAATCATTATGACATCCCCAACAAAATTGGGAGTGTGCTAGATTAGAACCCTGGCTAACCTGTATTGTGAGTATTAATTTATATCAGGTGCCACAAGGAAGGTTGAAATGTGCCTCTTTTAGAGAGGTATAAATGTGATATTGTACTACATATATAAACATGAACCTAAAACAATGACACTATATCACATAATACTGTAGTATACTTAAGTTATAATTTCATACCAGTCAAGAAGGAGGAAGCACAAAATAAGCACATCTCAGTGGCAGATCTAGGGGTGGCAGGGGAGGTGATGCAGTGGCATGCACTTTCTCCTTTTTAAAGTTAAAGTCTGTTGCCTGTAATGCTGGGGTTCCCTAACATGCCCAGTCAAGTCATTTATTTGTCCAAGCACACCTCCATGCTTGTAAATTTCTAGATCTGACACTTCATTTCACATTTACAACACAGGGC
This sequence comes from Protopterus annectens, assembly GCF_019279795.1. Lineage (NCBI taxonomy): Eukaryota > Metazoa > Chordata > Ceratodontiformes > Protopteridae > Protopterus > Protopterus annectens. The sequence goes on from NC_056730.1 coordinate 1,049,405,850, forward strand.
GCACAGAAGTCAGAATTTTAATGTTTGCATGACCTCAGTTAGTGGGAAAATAGAAGAGTTCAGAAAACTGATCCAAATAATTTGCTTATTCAGGTTTACAAAACTGGTTTTATAGCACAATGCAGTAAACAATGTGTTTGAGGCACATACAGCTATATCTATATCTATTTATCTGTCTATTTATAAAAAGTATTTCTATATGGCACAGTTTATAAACAAAAGGGATTGTGTCTAGATCAAGGTGACCAACAGTCCCAGTTTTTCCAGGACAGTCCCAGTTTGGAAGTCTCTGTCCTGGAATCCCAAACATTGTCTATGGGACACAGAAATGTCCCAGTTTAGACCGCTCAGTCTGAATGGTGACTTGGCTTCCCAGGGTGGCCAGTCCCCCTGCTTTCCCATCCTAAGCAGCTCTGGGGACTTTGTGATTTTTTTTGGGGATGGCATTGGGTATGGGGTAAGATCGGATGCCTTCGCCTTGGCAGGAGCCTTCCAGGCCCTGCCGCCATCAGTCAGTCACTCCCTCAAGGCCTTCCATCACAGGGGGTTCTGCTTGACCCCACTCACCCAGGCAGGAGCTCTCCAGGCCCTGCACTCATTTGCCTGGCACTCCCATACTGACTTCTGTCACGGCCAAACCCTACAGTCCCTCCCCTTTGACCTGGCCAAGAGATCTTCCCCAGCCATAGCCCCCTATGTCAGGGGACTCTGCCTCCTGCATGTCTCCTGCAGACTGCCAAATCATGCCGGATCACGCATGCCTTCGGACCCTCTCAGAGGGGCTTCCCTCTGATCCCGTCCATTCCTCCAGAATTCCCCTCGGCCACTGAGGTGCAGATCTGCTCTCATGAAGGCTTCAGAGTCTCCCTGCTTTCCCATCCAGAGCAGCTCTGGTGACTTTGAGATTTTTCAATGATGCTGTCAGTTATGGGGTGAAGTTGGATGCCTTTGCCCCGGAAGGAGTTCTCCAGGCCCCTCTGTCATCCACCCTGATGCTTCTTCAAGGACTACCATCATGGGGAGCTCTGCCTGACCGCACGCACCCAGGCAGGAGCTCTCCAGTCCCCACCACTGTCCGCCAGTTGATCCCTTAAGGACTTCCATCATGGGGGAGCTGTGCCTGACCCCGCTCACACAGGCAGGAGCTCTTCAAGCCCTGCTGCTGTCTGCCCTAGCACTCCCTTAAGGACTTCCATTTTGGGGAGCTCTGCCTGACCCCCGCCACCCAGGTAAGAACTCACCCAGCCCTGCCACTATCTGCCTCTCTCCCCCTTCCAGACTTCTGTCCCAGAGGGGGCATGGACGGGTCTGTACCCCCTCATCCAGGTGCGAGCTGTCCTGTACCAGTCACTTTCCACCTCTCTCTCCCTTCCAGATTTCCATCATGACTGACCCCCTCTGGAGTTCCACTTCTACACAGGAGAGAGAGCTCTTTTCCAGGGTTACATATCTCCTAACTGCTGCCAAATCATGCAGCGTCATGCATGCTCTTGGAGCCTTTCAGGGATTCCCAGCCTCATGGAACTCTCTGCTGGGTGGCAAAGCCTCAGACAGTCCCTCATCCAGACTTCCATTACACCAGTTCTCCACTTTGCCTTGCACCTAGGGCTTTCAAACTCACAGGAGAGATGGCTCTGGGCCCCCCCATCTCTGCACTTTTTGTGGCACGCCTCAGTTTCTCACCCCCATGGTGCCAGGTGCCAACGAATGTGTATCGCTTCAAGCCTCCTGGCATGTGGTCTCTTGCCTCCTGGGTGGTGCTATTCACAGAGTGGTATCCTCCCCACAGTGCCTGGTGAAGGACGGGAGGCCAACCTGCCTGCCCCAGTGCGAGATGACATGGCTGCCCTAGCTCCACTTTCATGGGGACTGGAAGAATGGGACTGCAGACCTGGTTTCCCGGGGCAGCCCTCAAGTGTCCCAGTTTAGGTTCTGTAAATGGTCTCCTTGGTCTAGATCTAGGGATGTCATTGTCCTCCTTTACTCAGCCTTCATTAGGCCAGTCATTGAATATAATGCCCCCTTTGACATGTATCTGGCTTGACACATGCAACAACTGGAACACCCACAGAGATACCTTACTGAAAGGATACAAGGCCTAAACAACATGTCCTACATGAGCCAACTTAAAGCCAGGTCACTATATTCAGTATCCTACAGACTGCTAAGAAGTGACCTGTGCCTGGATTACAAGGCATCCTCCAACCCATTACTGATGGATTCACTGCACATCAGCAAGTCAAATAGCATCAGAAATACTCATTCTAGTGATCTAAACCTATTGTGCGACATCGATAGAATGCTTTGGAGGGACAGGTATATTTCACAGATAACACCACTGCTCTGGAACAGAGTCCCCATTGACATGAAACAAAGTTCATCCCTGCCCATATTCAAGTGCAAATAAAATTTATGGATGGGAAACACAAAATTTACCACAGGACCACCCTCTGTACTACTAATGGACAGTGGCAGTTCCAAAATGCATTATTCCATGCATGGGTCATCTCAAATTATCTTTGGTGTAATCCCAATTATTCTCATTGGAGTAATATATAATTATCCACCATGGGATGGGTAAGGTCAGTCTATAACCAAATAGGATAGGTTATTTTGAGAAAAAAAATGGAAATTGGTTTGGCTTAAAATGGCCCACAAGGGCAGCCAGCCTAGTACTCATCTATGAACCTATAATGAGTGTGTGTGTGTGTGTGTGTGTGTGTGTGTGTGTGTGTGTGTGTGTGTGTGTGTGTGTGTGTGTGTGTGTGTATATATATATATATATATATATATATATGGTTTCACTTCATAATCTTGAATTACTGAAATCCCGTATTTCAGTAACCCAAGACTATAAAGTTGAACCATTCACAATACCGAAACCCACGATCACGAATCACACAATCACTAACATACATACACCATACACCACATAACACACACATTCCACCCACAGCACACAAACCACACAACCCTACACTGCATATAAGCACCCCCCACACCCCCCTACTTATATATACCAACTCCGAGATCACACATAATATTAAAAAAAAAAAAAAAACTCACACTGTGGCAACCATCCACTTGCTCACACACAAATACACATCACACATACACAAACACCAACAAATCCAACACTCACACTTACACCACCCTACCCTTACCCACACATACACAACATACAAAAATACACGCAAACACTCACTCACCTGCAACTTCAGGCACCATAACACTATACGCAACGTACCGAAAATGCATAAGCACGGATTCGAGATATTCGGATTCGCTCTTATGTGCTTTCGGCATCATGGTCTCGGGTTACTGAAATTCGGGATTTCAGTAATTCAAGATTATGAAGTGTAACTCTACATATATATATATATATATATATATATATATATATATATATATATATATATATATACATATATAGGTCTACTTTGAAACATCTAAAACCCATAACATCTAATTTCATAACATTGAGACCAGAACATCTAAAACCCAAAAACTCATAACATCTAAAACCCATAACATCGAATTTCATAACATCTAACACTACAAATCACAAGCAAATAACATCCACGCCACATATAACAACACCAAACTACCAAACACACTTCTTACCCCCCCCCCCGTAAATTAAATATACCAAAACCAAGATCGCACTACATTGGAAAAGAGTAGATTTCCTAACCCCACTGCATCAAGCCCCCCTGCAGAAACATAGTAAAAAGTGTGTTTGGTAGTTTGGTGTCATTATATGTGGAGTGGATGTTATTTTCATGTGATTTGTACTGTTAAATGTTATGAAATTCAATGTTATGGGTTTTAGATGTTCTGGACTCAGTGTTATGAAATTAGATGTTATGGGTTTTATATGTTTTGAAGGGGACCCATATTGATATTTATATATATATATATATATATATATATATATATATATATATATATATATATATATATATATATATATAGTGTGTGTGTGTGTATACACACACACACACACACACACACACACACACACACACACACACACACACACACACACACACACACACACATATATATATTATATATATGTATATATACACACACACACACACACACACACACACACACACACACACACACACACACACACACATATATGTATATTCTTATATATTGTTCCTGCTTCCTTACAACATGAATATATCCAGATTTTGAATCATGGTCACCCACGTTCTAACTCTACCAAAAGAAGGGCAAGAGAACTAATATTTTGACCTTCACTGGTGAAAGACATTGATAAAGTACTTCCTCCTTGTTCAGTATGCAATAGTACTAAGCCATATTTGCAAAGAGAACCACTTCAGCTAAGTAAAGTTCCTGAACTACCTTGGTCAAAAGTTGCCACTGACATATTCGAGTGGAACAATCAGTATTACTTAGTATTGGAAAACTCTTATTTGAACTGGTTTGAGATTGACTTACTACCTAATCTAGCATCCACTACTGTTATTACCAAACTGAAATGTCATTTCTCAGTCCATGGTAGTCCACACAAAGTTATTTCTGACAATGGTACTCAATTAACTAGTCAGTTATTTCAGAAATTTGCAAGAGAATGGGACTTTGTACATGTTACTAGTAGTCCAGAATATCTACAGTAAAATGGACTAGCTGAATGTGCAGTGCAGACTGCAAAGCAATTACTTGAAAGGTCAAAGTGTGACAATACTGATGTCTTTTTGAATTTAAGAAAACAAAACTATGTAGCTGTGCAACAAAAGTCTGCGAGTACACCAATAAGTGCCCAAGCTACTATACCGAGAACAAACTTGTAATGACCAACGTTAAAAGGAATTACTAAAATTTATTACAAAAAAACGAACAATACAAGAGTTTAGTGCTTTCACCCACATTAGCAGGGCTTCCTCAGAACTCATAATACATAACAATTCTGGTGCTTAAATGTCTTTTTTGGTGCCAAAAACATTTAAACTTTTAAAGTGACATTGCATATAAAAACAATACAAATAATACATAATACATATAATTCCTATCACTGTAATCTGTTGCTGGTATTGTATAAAATATAAACTGAGTAAAAATACTCTAAAATTAAAATGTTAAAAATTCTCAAACTACCAAGTTAATCTAAAAATTCTAATGAAGATGTTATTTATAATAAATTAATTAATATAAAAAAAATTATTAGTATTAAATTAATATTTATTATTTGTTGTCGATTCTGGTACACAACAATGGTTTTATAGATATATGGTAATTTAGTCCTGGGGCGGTGATGGCATCAAAATAAATTTGCCACCATATCTCTCTATAACTTAACAGGCTCTTCACATCCCTTCCTTTTGGGTCAGTTTTTACTATTTCTAAAATGACAAATTTAAAATAGTGGTCATCCCCTTCATTTAAAATGTGCTTGTATAATGCGTTGTTCTTGTCTTTCATCTTTATGCTGTACATGTGGTCATAAATTATTTTTTTAAGATGTCTCTCAGTTTTATCAATGTAAAAACTGGGACATTTTTGACATTTACTTAAATAGACCACTAACTTGCTATTACAATTACCTAATCTACTTTTGATACAGCTTCTTAATCCATTATTCAAATAAATTGTTGTCTTATCGGACATATGCTTGCACTGATTACAGGCACCACATTTCAAACTCCTACCATTAGCAAATTTCTTATCTATCTTTAAGTCTTTCTTGTTTTCTACCATTTGTTTAATATTGTTCCCCATTTTAAAAATAAAATTAGGTTTTGTACCAATAACCTTATTAATTTGGACATCATTAAAAATTAAATACCAAGAATCACATATCATTTTCTTAACATAACTAGCTGCCATGTTGTATTGAACCACACATGATTTTTGAAAATTAATACTATTATTAGATTCCATATTTCTCTTGACATGTAATATACTAGATTCCTGTCCTGAACATCTATTCTTACTGCCTAACAATGGTTGATATCTGATATCACGCAAATTTAAAATATACTGTATTGTAGTATCCATCATGTTACTAGGATATCCTCTTTGTAAAAATAACTTCTTTATGTACTCTGATTCTGTCCTTAAAACTTCATCATCTGAGGTCATACGTGCTGATCATACACATTGACCTTTAAAAATGTTATTTTTTAATTTCTTAGGATGGCAGCTCGAATAGTGTAGGTAACTATTAGAAAATGTATCTTTTCTATGAATACATGAAGAGAATTGATGTGCATCATATTTGATTAGAGTGTCCAAATAAGGTACACCTGTGTTGTTATAACAGTAGGTGAATTTTAAATAATCACTACTAGAATTAAGAAATTGAATAAATAACTCTAATGTTTTTGTGTCTGCCCCCCATAAAATATAGATATCATCTAAAAATCTCGAATAATATTTAACATGTTTGTAAAATTCACTCTGAAATAAAAACTTATCTTCCCAGTGTAGCATCACCAAATTAGCATAAATTGGGGCGCAGGCGGCTCCCATCGCTACACCCCTTGTCTGTTTAAAAAGCTCTCCTTCAAAATAAATAAAGTTATTGTCAAGAACTATTGACATCATTTCTTGTAATAAACATATTTCTTCCCAGTCCATTCCGGAATATTTCCTAATACTGTTAGTGAAAGCTTCAAGTCCATCATCTCTTGGGATGCAAGAAAAAAGATCTATTACATCTATTGTTAAAAATGTAACCTTGTCTAGATTTATATCTATTGGAAAATTCCTGAGAAAGTTCCAAGAATCTTTCACTATATGGGGTACTTTTTCATATATATATTTCAATTTAGTGTCAATATATCTCCCTATAGTGAAAGTTTTGGAGTAGCTTCCAGAAACTATTGGTCTAAATGGGGGGTCAATTCTGTCTTTGTGTACCTTAGGTATACCCACAAATGAGGCTAATTTGGGATACTGAACCTTTAAAAAAATCATAGTCATCTTTGCTAATTCTCCCTTCAATATAATATTCCTCAATGTAAGAATCTATCCTGTGATATGCTATATTGAGTTCGTTAATTGAAATTGGGATGTAGTTACCAGAGTGATGTAAGATGTCATACATTTTCTTAATGTATCAAAAGTTGTCATATAGGACTACACCACCCCCTTGTCTGGTTTCATCACCCTAATGTTTAGATCATTCATTATTTCATTTAATATCCTTCTATCATCTGCAGTTAAATTACTCTGTTTAGTCATTTCTTTCAAGTTTTTATATTCATGATAAAGGTTTTTTATAGTGAATTTCTCATATAAATCAACTTTAGGGTGGGAGGGTGGAATAAATGTACTAACTTTCTTCAAATCTAAAGTCTGATTTTCTTGACGTGATACATCTCTTTTTTCAATAAAATAGGGGTTGTTAAAATATATGTCCAGGTTTATCTTCCTGACAAACTTTTTGAAATCTATAATAGTATCCACTAAATCAAATTTAGGGTTGGGGACATATTTCATTCCTTTACCAAATAAATTAAAATGTTCCTTTTCTAAATTCAATTCTGTATAGTTGAAAATATTAAAATTATCAAATGTATGTACATTGCCATTAACCATTATCTCATTTACCTTATTATTGGTATCATGACTCTGCATGAATTCCTGTTCAGTAATCAGAACCATTTGTTTTTTGTATAATTCTGGTTGCCGTTTCGGTGTGGTTGTGTATATTGTTTCCCTCCCCTCTGAAAACCCTTCTTGTTCGTGTACCATTTATTATGATTATGAGTTGTATTACTTTCCTCATACTCAAAATTTCTTCTTTCATCACTCTGTTGCATATCATTTATAACATGTCCATTGCCATACCTTTTGATTTCAGTATTTGGCCATATATAGGCTTTGTTTAAATTATAATGCTCACTATCCCTTTTCAATTTACTGGATTTACGTTTAGTAGTGTTATTAATCCATTTTTTTGCTTCATTAAATTGCTTATTATATAAATTATCCCATTGAGGGAATAACAAATCACTCAAAATGTTATTATTCAACATCTCTGCTTCTAATATAAGTTTACTAAGTTTTTCATCATTGTATTTCTTTGTGAATTTACTTAATCTCAGAAAAACATACCCCGTGACAATATACTTGGCTCGCCTGCTCAGAGACTTCTATCCAGGCAAACCAGAACAACACTGTCTATTAGTTCCAGTTTATTGAGGTCTAAAACTAAAAACAACAGAACCGTTAGAGCCCAATTATTCAAGAAGTGTTCTATCCAGAAGTCCAGTTATGATAAATCGAGCAGATTTCTTCATCCATTGAAAGAAAGAGAGATGTTGAGGATACAAATGGTGAAAGGTTTCAATCGGATTGGACAAGTAACAGGTATATGTACCAAGCTGAGATCCTACTTTGTAGAATCTGAGGGTGTGAAGAACAGGAGGAATCGCAGACATCTCTTTCCTGCACCAGAATTGTTATTGCAGCATATAAACTCTAGATCTCAGAGCAATCCAGACATTGTTCCTGTTCCAGAACGTGTCATACCATCTGATTCCAATCCTGAGGATGTTACTGATATTCCTAAGGTTGAACACTCAGAAGAAACAGTTCCAGTTGCTAAGCCTAATTCCCAGTTTTACATCACATGATTTAGTCGCACGTCCAGACTGGGACTGGGGGTGAGATACACAGCGACTTAGACATAACTGTATGTACATACATAGTTTTGTATAATGCATGACAAAAAAGCTATTTGTATTATTTGCCTGTTCACTGATATCCTCTGCATTGTATATTCTAAAAGAGGGAGGATGTAGAGTACAGTGTCTGATGTGTCTTTAAGAAGCATAGCAAGGGATGAATGTGCATGTATAAATAACAGGCACATGTTGTACCTAGTGCCATTTTGAAAGTGCAGCCAGAGAGTAAGCATGTGAGAATGAATGTAACTAATTTGTATATGTTACCTAAGTTGAAGTTAATAGCTATAATCGCAATGTGCTTGTACATAATAAAGCTGCTTGAACAGAACCCACAAAGACTTCTCTATTACATCGTGACAACACAAGTGACAATTACTGTAATCATTATTTTTTTTCACTTTCCTCACAACCACATCAGGCATATATACAGTTGGCTGACTTTGGGGGGTATGGGTGAGGAGTGAGGAGGCATGCTATGTATATGTATGTCAGCAGTCACTTGAAATACATGACTGAGGCCATCTGAAACTCTAATTTCATCCCAGTCCAACACTAGAGGGATGCATAGGGAGTGATTGTCTTCTTTGTTGGGGGGGGGGGTGGAGTAGGGAGGCATGCAGTATTCCCAGATAGGATTTGTGCATCCCTACAACAACTGTCTTGTTAGTTTATTGTGAGCTAGTACTTTGTCAGATTTGACAATAAGCTCTTGGCCCTACTTATGTCTTTCTTAAAATCCTGATGTTTTACTTCAGGCCATTCACTGGATTAAAAGGCTGAAAAATGCTCTAAAATGCATCCAAGACATCTGTAACCTTATGGCTTCTGGGGTTCTCCAGCTTAATTGAGTTATTTCCTTAACAGATATTACTGTTCTGTCTTGGTCAGGAAAGGTGTGTTGAAAGAATGCAAGGAAAGCTAAAGTTGAGTAGTGACATTGAATTTCTTTCCTTAATCATATTTTCTATTCAAGTCATCACTGAATGAAGTGGTTGTGTAAAAAGAAATAAATAAAATTCACTTCAGAGTATATAGAAAGCCATGGCTTCTTGAAAAAGCTGAAGAGTAAGGCAAAATGTGAGAAAAGGAAGAAAAATGTAATATGCATGTGGTGGGGAGCTTGAAAGAGGGGAAAATAGAGAAGAACACTGGAGGATATGTGTGAGTGGGGGTGGGGGGTGAAACAATAAGCAGTGCCTAGGCCACCATTTCACCTAATTCCATTCCTGAACATAGAGTTGTTGTGTCATTGTTGCAACTAACTGCAAGGAACTGTGAATTCTCATTGAGAAATGGGCCAGAATAGTGTGGTACTACATAGGCCTGTCGTGACATAAGATCATTGTAAGTACAGTTCAGTGTGTGCAAACTACTCTTAGCAGCATGAAGTAAAAGACTCTTTAGGAGGGGTCGTAGTGGCAGGGTGATACTTAGACTGGAAGTGTCTCGGGGGCCCAAAACTTCACATTTGCTGGGGTCTCCAAAATGCTAAAGCTGGCCCTGAGTATATTATTGGGTGTATAGCTATCTATCTATCTATAGTAACCATTTGAAATATTGGAACCCACTATAGTGAGTTCGTAATGCAGAGACTAAATGGCTGAACAACCAGACTTACATATACTAAATCCAAGATTGCCATTTCTTGGAATATTCTCCTTTCTCTGAGTTATTATATGTATGTTTTGGGGTATAGACGGGTACAAAGGGGCTTGACTCCCTTTCCAAAAAGAAGTTTTTGGGAGAAGAGCAATGTTCAATATTTGCTCTTCTGCAGAATTTTCTATCTTTTTTTCTGTTTGTTGGCACTCAGCATTTCAAGTGACAACCTTTTCATACACACACACACACACACACACATATATATATATATATATATATATATATATGTATCTATATATATATATATATATATATATATATATATATATATATATATATATATATATATATATATATATATATCTATAAATCCCCTTCAGAAACTCGAAGTTTCAAAACTTCGAGCTTCAAAAGGCCGAAACCATAAGATCGATATTTTGAAACTTCAAACGTTTTGAATGGAGATCACCATACAGTGCAGAACGGGAAGTTTACCATTTTCCTCACTGTAGTGCGATCTCAGAGTTGGTATATTTATTTTTTTGTTTTTATTTATTTATTTATTTTAATTTTTTGAAGTTTCAAAACTGTCTGCACTTCTTTTAGAGGGAATTTCGAGAATACAAAAACCTACATGGCAAATGCTCAGAATAATAAGAAGCAGATGTCATTACACAAACTGATACTCTCAAATCTTACATTATTGAGACAAAAGAAGGGCAGCTGCTAAGATGCAATGGATGCCATCAGAACAAAACAGTATGGTCTTTAGATCAAATATGCGAACTGGCTATGAAGATACAGAGCAGATTAAAGAAATGACACAAGAAGCTGTCAGAGAAACTCATAATGTTTTGGTCTATTTTGCTTTGTCAAATAAAAATAATTGGGAACAATTGTCTACAGTTATAGGCATTGCATTGTTCCATGTTGTGACTTTCTTGATCATTTTGTATTGATGTTGTTTTACTAGAAATTGTCTTCTTTACTAACTGTGACTGCTTCTGCCAATCACGACCGAAGATTGAATAGACTGGGATTGTCTATTACAATGCCTAGAATTTGAATAGATTATGCTATTTGCTATGACAATAGCAAAAGCTGATAGCTTCAGCTGCCATACATCACTGCATGACAAATGTTTAAATGCTATGCTGTGTCATAAAATACAATATTAAATGAACCAATATGTGGATGTATTTTACACAACAGCCCTACTATTGAATAGAATAGTGTAGCCAACAGAATTCCAGGCTACCTTGCACGTTGGGATGCAATGTGATTCTTATAATAATGTGATTCTTCCTTTTGCTGCCATGATAGTGGGTGATATAGGTACATCCATTCCCAGAATGGCTCTTATGTGGCTCTGTTACAATACCTGTGTAGCAGGTCTTGGTCATCCTGGAAGAGCCCACATATCATAGTCTGTGCATTACATGACTCTTGTTAGTTTATTAGCATTTAAAGGTGTATACCCACATATCTAAAACTTCTATAGTCTGCCACAGGACCCTAGTGGACTGAATGCAGAAATATTCACATTGCTTGGTAAATGGCACAATGTTTTGCTGTATCTTACTAATTTGCAAGAAAATGATGCAAACATTTTAGCTATGTATATTGCATTTCAAAATATTAATTGTTTAACAACCTACAGGTCATAGCAAAATAAGTGAGTACATTTTCAATGAAGCTTCACCTACATACAGACACCTGACACAGGAGGTTGTGGCCCCACACCCATTTTAACTAAATCTATTAACTATAAGGACATACAAAATACAGAGAATATTAGGTTTTCCAGCAAAACCTAACATTTGCCTTACCCAAATATAATGAAATGACAAAAATGGCATATTTAATTTAGATATGTGTGTGTTTGTGTGTGTGTGTGTGTGTGTGTGTGTGTGTGTGTGTGTGTGTGTGTGTGTGTGTGTGTGTGTGTGTGCGCACGCGTGTGTGCATGTGCATCTAGGTTACCCTCCGCAGCTGACACAGTCCTTGCAAGTTTTCAAAAAAAAAACTCAGGATGGTATTCATACTGATAAGGGGAAATTCAGGGCACCAGGGAAACTTTTCCTACTTTTTTTTTTTTTTTGTTAAATGTATCCATCTAAGCTTACACCAATGCAAGCTGGGGGGTATACTCAGGGCTAGAGCCCCCCTTTATGCTGCACTGTAGTGTGCTGAGGGATGGCATACTCGGGTTAGAATTCCCCCTTTATGTTGCAATGTAGTGTACTGAGGGATAGCATACTCAAGGGTTAGAGTCCCCCCCTTTATGCTGCACTGTAGTGTGCTGAGGGATGGCATACTCAGGGGTTAGAATTCCCCCTTTATGTTGCAATGTAGTGTGCTGAGGGATGGCATACTCAAGGGTTAGAGTCCCCCCTTTATGCTGCACTGTAGTGTGCTGAGGGATGGCATACTCAAGGGTTAGAGTCCCCCCATTATGCTGCACTGTAGTGTGCTGAGGGATGGCATACTCAGGAATTAGAATTCCCCCTTTATGTTGCAATGTAGTGTGCTGAGGGATGGCATACTCAAGGGTTAGAATTCCCCCTTTATGTTGCAATGTAGTTTGCTGAGGGATGGCATACTCAAGGGTTAGAGTCCCCCCTTTATGCTGCACTGTAGTGTGCTGAGGGATGGCATACTCAAGGGTTAGAGTCCCCCCATTATGCTGCACTGTAGTGTGCTGAGGGATGGCATACTCAGGAATTAGAATTCCCCCTTTATGTTGCAATGTAGTTTGCTGAGGAATGGCATACTCAGGGGTTAGGGTCCCCTTTTTATGCTGCACTGTAGTGTGCTGAGGGATGGCATACGCAGGGGTTAGGGTCCCCTTTTTATGCTGCATTGTAGTGTAATGACTGGAAAACTAATCCAAATACCTGGGGTGGGAATACAACACACAGCCTTCTGATCTTCCAGCACCAAAGGTAAACATGCTGCTTTTTGAGCCATTTGTGCTTCTAACAACTGGCATAGTGACTGACTGAAATTTATGAAAAAAATTAAAAAATAATTACACAGCCAAACTGGAGGCAGAGCTCTCTCAACCCAAGACTGGCACAGTCAGTCAGGAGGAAAAGGTAACCACCCACACCACAAATCCAGTCTCACACAGACCTATTGCATCTGCATACCCAACACATAAACATACAAAAACATACTCAGAGGCTCTAAATAAAAATCTGCCTAAACAGCAAAGACCTCCTAAGCAGATATCCAAGCCACAGCCACCCCTCAACAATACCCACGAATCACATATCTCACAAAATCAGTGTGCCTCACAGTCACAGCCCTTAAGGCCAAACAACACACCAAATACACTTGTTATAGGGGACTCTATTGTCCGGCACACTGACGTCCCGCTCACCAGACTGAAGAAGGAGAAGGTCACTGTAAGCTGCCTGTCGGGTGCCAGGATCCGCCACATAATGCAAGAACTCAGGTCACTCCAAAGCAAGTACAAGTATGACTCCGTCATTGTCCATGCTGGTGTGAATGACCTGAGACGTACCTCCCTGGACTACAAGAAAATGTTTAAATGCTATGCTGTGTCATAAAATACAATATTAAATGAACCAATATGTGGATGTATTTTACACAACAGCCCTACTATTGAATAGAATAGTGTAGCCAACAGAATTCCAGGCTACCTTGCACGTTGGGATGCAATGTGATTCTTATAATAATGTGATTCTTCCTTTTGCTGCCATGACAGTGGGTGATATAGGTACATCCATTCCCAGAATGGCTCTTATGTGGCTCTGTTACAATACCTGTGTAGCAGGTCTTGGTCATCATGGAAGAGCCCACATATCATAGTCTGTGCATTACATGACTCTTGTTAGTTTATTAGCATTTAAAGGTGTATACCCACATATCTAAAACTACTATAGTCTGCCACAGGACCCTAGTGGACTGAATGCAGAAATATTCACATTGCTTGGTAAATGGCACAATGTTTTGCTGTATCTTACTAATTTGCAAGAAAATGATGCAAACATTTTAGCTATGTATATTGCATTTCAAAATATTAATTGTTTAACAACCTACAGGTCATAGCAAAATAAGTGGGTACATTTTCAATGAAGCTTCACCTACATACAGACACCTGACACAGGAGGTTGTGGCCCCACACCCATTTTAACTAAATCTATTAACTATAAGGACATACAAAATACAGAGAATATTAGGTTTTCCAGCAAAACCTAACATTTGCCTTACCCAAATATAATGAAATGACAAAAATGGCATATTTAATTTAGATATGTGTGTGTTTGTGTGGGTGTGTGTGTGTGTGTGTGTGCGTGTGATTGTGTGTGTGTGTGTGTGTGTGTGTGTGTGTGTGTGTGTGTGTGTGTGTGTGTGTGTGTGTGTGTGTGTGTGTGTGTGCATGTGCATCTAGGTTACCCTCCGCAGCTGACACAGTCCTTGCAAGTTTTCAAAAAAAAAACTCAGGATGGTATTCATACTGATAAGGGGAAATTCAGGGCACCAGGGAAACTTTTCCTACTTTTTTTTTTTTTTTGTTAAATGTATCCATCTAAGCTTACACCAATGCAAGCTGGGGGGTATACTCAGGGCTAGAGCCCCCCTTTATGCTGCACTGTAGTGTGCTGAGGGATGGCATACTCGGGTTAGAATTCCCCCTTTATGTTGCAATGTAGTGTACTGAGGGATGGCATACTCAAGGGTTAGAGTCCCCCCTTTATGCTGCACTGTAGTGTGCTGAGGGATGGCATACTCAGGGGTTAGAATTCCCCCTTTATGTTGCAATGTAGTGTACTGAGGGATGGCATACTCAAGGGTTAGAGTCCCCCCTTTATGCTGCACTGTAGTGTGCTGAGGGATGGCATACTCAAGGTTTAGAATTCCCCCTTTATGTTGCAATGTAGTGTGCTGAGGGATGGCATACTCAAGGGTTAGAGTCCCCCCTTTATGCTGCACTGTAGTGTGCTGAGAGATGGCATACTCAAGGGTTAGAGTCCCCCCATTATGCTGCACTGTAGTGTGCTGAGGGATGGCATACTCAGGAATTAGAATTCCCCCTTTATGTTGCAATGTAGTGTGCTGAGGGATGGCATACTCAAGGGTTAGAATTCCCCCTTTATGTTGCAATGTAGTTTGCTGAGGAATGGCATACTCAAGGGTTAGGGTCCCCTTTTTATGCTGCACTGTAGTGTGCTGAGGGATGGCATACTCAGGGGTTAGAATTCCCCCTTTATGTTGCAATGTAGTGTGCTGAGGGATGGCATACTCAAGGGTTAGAGTCCCCCCATTATGCTGCACTGTAGTGTGCTGAGGGATGGCATACTCAGGGGTTAGAATTCCCCCTTTATGTTGCAATGTAGTGTGCTGAGGGATGGCATACTCAAGGGTTAGAGTCCCCCCTTTATGCTGCACTGTAGTGTGCTGAGGGATGGCATACTCAGGGGTTAGAATTCCCCCTTTATGTTGCAATGTAGTGTGCTGAGGGATGGCATACTCAAGGGTTAGAGTCCCCCCTTTATGCTGCACTGTAGTGTGCTGAGGGATGGCATACTCAAGGGTTAGAGTCCCCCCATTATGCTGCACTGTAGTGTGCTGAGGGATGGCATACTCAGGAATTAGAATTCCCCCTTTATGTTGCAATGTAGTTTGCTGAGGAATGGCATACTCAGGGGTTAGGGTCCCCTTTTTATGCTGCACTGTAGTGTGCTGAGGGATGGCATACGCAGGGGTTAGGGTCCCCTTTTTATGCTGCATTGTAGTGTAATGACTGGAAAACTAATCCAAATACCTGGGGTGGGAATACAACACACAGCCTTCTGATCTTCCAGCACCAAAGGTAAACATGCTGCTTTTTGAGCCATTTGTGCTTCTAACAACTGGCATAGTGACTGACTGAAATTTATGAAAAAATTTAAAAAATAATTACACAGCCAAACTGGAGGCAGAGCTCTCTCAACCCAAGACTGGCACAGTCAGTCAGGAGGAAAAGGTAACCACCCGCACCACAAATCCAGTCTCACACAGACCTATTGCATCTGCATACCCAACACATAAACACACAAAAACATACTCGGAGGCTCTAAATAAAAATCTGCCTAAACAGCAAAGACCTCCTAAGCAGATATCCAAGCAACAGCCACCCCTCAACAATACCCACGAATCACATATCTCACAAAATCAGTGTGCCTCACAGTCACAGCCCTTAAGGCCAAACAACACACCAAATACACTTGTTATAGGGGACTCTATTGTCCGGCACACTGACGTCCCGCTCACCAGACTGAAGAAGGAGAAGGTCACTGTAAGCTGCCTGTCGGGTGCCAGGATCTGCCACATAATGCAAGAACTCAGGTCACTCCAAAGCAAGTACAAGTATGACTCCGTCATTGTCCATGCTGGTGTGAATGACCTGAGACGTACCTCCCTGGACTACAAGAAAAGAGACATAGAGGAGCTCTCTGATCATGTAGCCCAGGCTGGTATGACCCTGACCTTGAGTAGCATCTTGCCCTCACCTAGAATGATGCCACAGTATAAAGACAAAATGATCAGTTTCAACAATTGGCTAAAGTATTGGTGTCATTCAAAGGGGATCCAGTGTCTGTCAGCCTGGGATGACATGCTCGACAAGCCACGTTGCTTCTCTAGGGACGGCTTGCACCTGTCACCCTTAGGCTTTTGTATACTGGCCAAGACTCTTGCCACCCCCATAGTGCCTTTTTCAGGCAAGGCTCAAAGGACAAACTCACCTCCATAGACAACCCAAGGATGAAAAAACTAAAGGTAATGCTACTCAATGCCAGAAGTCTAAACCTCAAGATGCACGCACTTGAGACTCTCCTCAGTATGGAGAAAATCGATGTCTGTGCAGTAACAGAAACCTGGTTCAAGGCTCCTGAGAGCACCCCAGCACTACCAGGTTATAACTCATACCATGCATTTCGGCCCCAAAACTTGGACCGAAGCACAAAAGGAGGGGGGTATCTATATTCATCAAAGATACCTACACCTCCAGGTTAGTGGCACTGCACAAAGCATCAGAAACCATCCATGTGCAACTAACAGCAGGCAAAACTGCCTTTCAGTTTGTAGCCTGCTATAGAACACCCTCCCTATTACAGGAACCCCACTTGGCATTCCTGAGAACCTTGGAGAATATGAAGGTCTCTCCAAACACTGTTATTGGGTGACTTCAACTACCCAAACATTGACTGGGAAAACTACTCAAACCCAAACACCCTCGCCCAATGGTTCCTTGAATTTATAAACTCTAACACGATGGAACAACTGGTCACCACTCCCACAAGAGGAAACAACATATTGGACCTGGTAATCACCAACATGGGGACTCTATGTTCCACACCAGAGGTAAACCCCTCATTGGTAAGATCAGACCATAAACAAATTTCCCTAGACATCCATATCCCGTCCCCACCCCCAGCCAAGGAAATCATGGTAAAGAATTTCTCAAAAGCCAACTTTGCACTTCTCAAGACTGAGGTGGAATCCTTCAAAGCCCCCGGGCCGGAGGATAATACAGACCAATACGCAGAATGCTTTACAAATGCATTCTATGAGCACCTTCAGGAATGCATGGATTGTGCTATCCCAAATAAAACCAAGACTCACTCCTCCAAAAACAGGAGACCTGTCTGGTGGACCCCAGCCATAAATAAGCTATACAACAGAAGGAGGAAGCTACTACATGACAGAGTAAAATTCCAAAAAGGGAAGGCATCTCTGATCAGTATTAGCAAGAAACTTCGATCACTCATAAAATCATCAAAGGCCAGTTTCGAAAGAAAAATTGCCCTAGACACTAAAGATAATCACAAGGCCTTCTTTAGTTATGTTAGAAATGTGGATGGAAACTCCCAGATATGCTCTGAATTGTTGCATAACAGTACAAAATATACCAAACCTACAGACATAGCCAACATCCTGGCTGACAGATTCAGTGCAAACTTCTCCCCCCCTTCCCCCCCAAAGGAGCAAATGCCTATCCCAACTGAATGTAACCTCCCTGACATCACAGATGCACAGGTGAAAGCTGCCCTCTCCAAAGCAAAAAACACAGCATCTATGGGAATGAACAGTGTCCCAGGCTGTGTCTTACATGAGCTCCAAGAAGAACTGAACCCTCACATTAAGTCACTGTTCAAACTTAGCCTTACTACAGGATATGTACCCAAAGAATGGCGTACAGCTACCACTCCACAAAGGTGGTGCCACAACGGACCCCAGGAACTATCGCCCCATAAGCCTGACTAGTCTGGTCTGTAAAGCTATGGAGCGTATTATCATGGAACTCATAAACAAAGACATTGGGAGCCTCCAGACACTGGACCCTACCCAATTCAGCTTTGTTAAGGGCAGATCTTGCCTCTTAAACCTAGTTGATTTCTTTGAAACAGTTACCAAAGCCATAGATGAGGGAAGGTAGTCCACACAGCCTACCTGGACCTTGCAAAAGCCTTCGACACAATACCCCATTCAGGCATCATAAATAAGCTTACCAGCTTAAATATCAACCCCTATATCACAAGATGGGTTGCAAACTGGCTCAGGGATAGAACCCACATGGTCAGAATCGCAGGTGCCATGTCCGAATCCAAACCAGTTACAAGTGGCGTCCCACAGGGCTCAGTTCTGGGACCTCTCTTGTTCGGTATATACTTCTCTGTGGTTCAGGCTAACACAGGGGAATTATGGCTGACAAAGTTTGCAGATGACTGCAAGCTGGGGGCCATAATCGAATCTCCAGCTGACACAAGCATCCTCCAAAAGGGTCTCACAGAGATGGATGCTTGGTGCCAGAGCCATGGCCTCAAGCTAAATGCTAAAAAGTGCATAGTCATCCCCTTTGGGAAAAACAAGGTGCCCACAAATTACCACATAGGTGGTAATCCATTAAGTACGGAAGAAGTAATTAGAGATTTGGGGACCAACGTAGATAGCAATCTCTCCTTTGATAATCACGTTGCCAAAGTGGTTAGAAAGACCTTCTATATAGCCCACCTTATCATGAAAGGGTTCACATCTAGATCAGGAGAGGTCATTGTGCCCCTCTATTCATCACTCATCAGGCCCATAATTGAATACAATGCCCCTTTTGGGATGTACCTTACCCGACACCTGCAGCAACTGGAGAGACCCCAAAAGTACCTCACCAAGAGGATCATGGGCTACAAACAGATGTCCTATGCAGCTCGACTAAAGAAACTCCAGCTCTACTCAGTTGCTTACCCCCTATTCAGAGGCGATCTATGCCTGATGTACAAAGCCATGTCAAACCCAGATTTAATGGACATGCTCCACCTCAAAAAATCCAAGTCCCTTAGAGCTACACCCTCCAGGGACTTAAACCTCAGCACAAAAATAAATAGGACATGCTGGAGGGACAGATTCATTTCCCAGAGGCTCCCCTCACTCTGGAATAGAATCCCAATTCATGTTAGACATAGCCCCTCGCTGACCCTCTTCAAGCGAAATCTGGACGTGTGGATGGGTAATCGCAAATTCACCCCTGGGATCTCTTCTGTGTCCCTGCTAGACAGAGGCACAGTAAACTAATCTTAAAGGGTACCTTCTGTGACCTACTTTACAGAGGCACAGTAGGCTAATCTAATAGGGAGGCGGAAGCCAAATACACTCTGGCTAGGCTTATAAATGCCCTAGGGCAGATAGCCTAGTATCTACCTATAAACCTATGAACCTAATTGAGGGACAGGACAAAAATATAATGTAAAATCAGGGATGTTTTGAAAAACCAGGAACAGTTGTGAGGTATGGCAGACACAAAATTATACCAAAGACTGCATGAAATCTAAAACTGGCTGACCTGGAGGTCTAATCTCGATAAAATTTAGCAGCACTGATCAAGCAATCCCCTGTATTTGGTTTATTTGGTTTAGGTTCTGTTAATGAAAAAGTGTTTAAATACACACACACACACACACACACACACACACACACACACACACACACACACACACACACACACACACACACACACACACACACACACACACACACACACACACACACACACACACACACACACACACACACACTAAAGGCAGCTGCCTAGTGCTTACGTATGAACTAAAAATCTATTGTTAGACTTCCACTGGTTTCCAGACCAAACATGCTTCTTACTTGTATCTTTGCCCCAAGCTTCCTACTGTCTGTGTTTATTCCTGAATTCCAGTGTCATAGTCTGCAATGCGTTCCATCTTGCCAAGTGTTTTCTGGCTCCTATGAGGCCAAACCTTTATTCATTAATTTACTTTTTAGGGTTAGAGAGCATGAGTGAAGTTTTAGGGTTAGAGGGCAGGAGGGGAGATTTAGGTTAAGGGAGCAGCAAGGGAGTTTAAGGTTAGAGAGAAACCAGGGAATTTAGGTTTAGGAAGTGGGGTTGAGTTTTAGGTTTTGGGAGTGATTAAGGATTTTAAGATTAGGGAGGGGAGTGGAGTTTTAGGGTTAGGGAATGAAGAACCTTATTAGAAACTAAATGGGATCTTTAGGGTTAATATTAGTTCCTAATCCAGTTCTTCACTCCTACTCTCTAACCCTTAAATTCCCCTCCTCCCAATCCTAAAATCACCCTCTTGCTCCCTAAACCTATATACCATTCTTGATCGTTGCTCTGATCTCCATTTCTCCCTATGGCTGTCACACTTAATGCATTGAAACTCAAATAATGACTCAAATAATGTGTTTGAGTAAGATGTGGCCGCTGCTTGCCTGAACTCATATTCAAGTCTGAGCAGAAGGAACAGCCTGTATGAACTGCATGTCTGGCTTTGCGACAGTACTCTCTGAACACTTTGGGGCTCAAATGCTTATGGTCAAAATATATATGTGTGCACAAACACACACACACACACACACACACACACACACACACACACACACATATATATATATATATATATATATATATATATATATATATATATATATATGGGTCCACTTTGTAGTTTCAAAATACTGAAATCTCGAATTTCAGTATTTCGAATTCATAAAGCTGCATACTCACATTTCCAAAACCGGCAGAAGCGCGAAATTCAAAATACCGAAGCACGTATATTTTGAATTTCTGCTTCTGGTGATATGGAATGTGGATGTTTGGGTTTAGTTTTGGTAAGTTTGTGTGTGTAAGTATGTTGGGTAGGGGTTTAGTGTGTGAAAATATGTGTTGTGACTGCTATGTGTGTGTTTGAGGGACTGTAAGATATGTATGTGTGAGTTTTGTTTGTGTTTCTGTTTGTGTGATCTTGGAGTTAGAATATATAAGTGGGGGTGTGCAGGGCGGTTTGCCTCTCTGCTTATATGTAGTTTAAATGTATTTGTTTGATTGTGGGGCGGGGTTTTGTGTATGTTTATGTGTGTACTGTATGTGTAGCATATTATTGCTGAGACAATTTGCAAGAAAGGGCCTATTTCCCAACCCCAAAAATCATCTGACCTTGCATAAGTGTTAATCCCTATTGAGCATCTGTTTAATTGACCAAATTTGGCTGAATACACAAATGTTATCAAATCCATAATTCAACCAAGGTAGTGGCGACTAAATATATATATATATATATATATATATATACAGATATATATATATATATATATATATATATATATATATATATATATATATATATATATATATATATATATATATATATATATATATATATATATATATATATATATATATATATCTATATAGATAGATAGATATAGATGTGTGTGTGTGTGTGTGTGTGTGTAGGGGTGAGTTGTTGTTCTTCCGTTGTTGTCAATGATGACCAAGGACATCACGTCGAGGCGGTTAACGGAGTACGGTGTGTCTGGCTGTGGCTTATCAGTCCGATGCGGGCTCAGAAAGCTCTGCCACACGTTGGGCACAAGTGGTCAGTTGGATTGGTTGGCAAAGAGTTGGCTGTGGATTTATGTAGCTCATTCTTCCTCTGTGCCTCTGCAGTCCTGCTCTGCTCGTAGGAGGTAGCACCTTTGCTGATGCAGCTTTGCCAGGCAGGGCAGTCTTTCGCTAGGCTTTCCCACGAGTCCGGGTCAATGCCACAGCTTTTCAGAGAGAATTTCAGTGTGTCCTCGAAGTGCTTTTTCTGCCCACCTTGTGTGCATTTGCCTCCCTTAAGTTCACCATAAAATAGTCTCTTGGGGAGGCGTGTCTCTGGCATACGTACAAGTTGCCTGTCCACCTGACTTGGGCTCTCCTCAGCAGGGTGTAGCTACTTGGTGGTCCAGCGTGAGAGAGGACAACTGTGTCTGGAACTTTGTCCTGCCAGGTAATTTTCAGCAGCCTTCTTAAGCAGTTCATATGAAAGCGATTCAGATTTTTGGCATGACACTCATACACAGTCCATGTCTCACAGGCATACAGTAGTGTGGGCAGTATGACTGCGTTGTACACCTTCAGCTTTGTGGACAGTTTGATGCCTCTCCTCTCCCACACTTACTCCCACAGCTGTCCAAATGCGGAGCCTGCCTTGGCGATGAGTGTGTCTACCTCATCGTCAATGTTCACAAATCTGGAGAAGGCTGAGTTACACATAACAATAAAGCAGCTTTAATTTTATCATTAAAGTTTTTTTGTTGTGGTAAATGTTTTGTGTTACTTCACATTAGATTATGTGAAAATATTTAAAAAATGGGCATTGTAGTAAAACAAGGACTGCATGGTAATGTAGTGTTACAGACATATGTAAACAAGATAAAATGATAGAGGTAGGTGTCACCAGATGTAAAAAAATGCATCCTTTAGACTGTAGTCCTTGTGACCACTTATGCATTCATATGAGTTTCCTTAAATTGTAACATATTTTAATGGAATTATACTTTCTTTAAAAAGTTTCCACTTCATTTCCATTAAGGATTTTAAAAATGATGTGGCTATTACACCTAACTAAAAAGTCTCTACTCCTGATTTAATATCTGTATACTGTTACTCGAGTAATGCATACTCTAGCGTTATATGTGGTACCAGGTAAGGGCAGTATTTCATAAGAACGACTAATGCTCATCATCCTTACTATCACAGAAAAGGCACTGCCATGTATACAGACCTCCAATTCCATCCATGCACATTTCAGAGAGGGTATACTTGTATGTGCCTTTTGGGTATAGTGTGCAATATGTTACATGTTTATTTATTTATTGCATTTGTTTGTCAGGATAGTCCAACTGGGCAGCAAGCTGCCCCTTTTCCACAGAGGCCCATTGAGAAAGGCTCCAGAAAAATTCCAAAGTTAGAGAAATATCATAGTAAACAGAGGAATACAAGTAATAAAAAATACAAGGTATCATTAATTAATAGCATCATGTAACGAGCTATGAAACTTTTTCTGGATAGAAAAGCACCTCAGAAATAACACAAAGTATATAATGCACAGAGGTATACAAGTAATCAGAAAATATACAACATTTAAAAATATCTCATTAATTAATAACATTATTATGCAAACAGCTATGAAATATATTTGGAAAAGAACTTGATAGAAGTCGAGAAAAGGAGGAAAATGGAGAATTAGTATTAAGAGGTAAAAGAGAATGATTTAGGATAGGGTGAAGGAAGAAGAGGTAGAGGACAAGGAGGACATTTTGGACTAGTAACTAAGGGTATAGTGCTTGGACAGAAAGAGAAAGAAAGCGGCAGGACATTTGTCATCTAGGAGTTGTACATGTACAGAGCCAGTTAAATCTTGTCATACATTTACCTTGGTTATGCACCCTGTCAGCATGTCCCGGGGTACCATCCAAGGGAACATTTCCATCATTATCATCCCCCCTTTTCCCATTTTTTTTATATGGAGGCAAGGTGTTGTATCAACTGTCACCATCTTTCTTGATTTAATGTCACTCTCCTAATAATCATGGCTTACTGGTGCAGGTCTTCTCTCACATAATCCATCCATCTCTTTTCTGGATGCGCTTGATTCCTCTTGACTTCTTTTTGTGTGTCCCAAACCTTCGTCTTCACCAGATTGTCTTCTACTTTCATGCACATGTGCCCAAACCATCATAATCTGTACACTAGTTTAACTTCTCTGCAATTGGAGATAGTTTGGCTTCTGATTTGATATACTCATTTCTTTGTTCCATTGTGTGCATTCTGTCACCCACCTCAGACACTTCATCACCATCACCTCTAACTTCCCCAACTGCTCTGCCTTCACTGCCCACATTTCAGTACCAGTACTGGTTCCACCACTGGTTTGTATATCTAACTTTTAAGTTTCTTTCACATTCTTCTGTCACCCTCTCTCCCTAACATTTTGTGCCTATTGGCTACAGCCCCCCTGAGTGTAGCTTTGTCCTTCCATTCAAATTTCCCTTTCTTCCCTTTTCTTTAGATATCCTTTCAGTGCATTTGAAGCTGTTCACCTGTTCTACCACTTTCTCTTCTATCTCAGTTTTTCTGCTTCTAAATTTCCCCATTTGCTGCTGCAACAGCTATCTAGTCTGTACTCAGTTTCATCCCATGTGCCATTAGTTTTGGATTCCATTATCCAGACATTTGCCAAAGTTCTTGTTCGAGATTGTTTGTAGTGCCACATTGTCTACATACAGCAGCTTTGTTGATCTGTTCTCTCTTGACCTTTTACTAATTAAGTCCATCACTAGTATGAACAGCAGTGGGCTCAAACCTGAACCCTGATGCACACCTGCTTCCACTTATACTTGCTTCATTGGGTCCTGTACATAGCCTGCACTAATTCTACCAATGTTTCTGGGACTTCAAACCATCAAAGGACTGCCCAAATCAGCTTTCTTGGGACCTTATTGGAGAAGGGTCAGTCTATATTAAGACTAATCTCACATCCAGATTAGTTGAAGCGTATGACTGACTGTAACTCATACATGTGCAACTTACCATAAACAGGGTGCAGTACCATATCCTTGTAACATATAGGTCCCCCTCCATGCCCCAGGAAACCCATACTACCTATCTCAATGTAGTCCCCCACCATTCAACCCAATACGATATTCATTGGGAATCTCAACTACCCCTTTATAGATTGGAAATCCTACACCACTTCTAATGCACAAGCCAGCAATTCCTAAACTTTATTAATACCAACATCCTGGAACAGTTGGTCCATTCTCCTACCAGGGGTTAAAACATCCTTGACCTTGTAATCACAAACATGGGGGGGGGGGCAATATTCTTCACCCAATGTAATATCGTTCCTCGTCAGATCTGACCGTAAGGCAGCAGTACTTAAAATAAAAATTATATCTGGGGATCCAGAAATACCAAAAACTATTAGGAACTATTCCAAGACTAACCTCTCTCTACTAAGCAACACTTTGGCTAAATTCCAAGCAATCCCAACCCAGTAAACACCATAGAATACACCAAGCTATTTACAAAATCTCTGTACAGCCATATTGATAGCTGTACAGCTCAAGCTGTGCTCAGCCTTATTAAGAATAAGACAAACTCAAAAGACAAGGCAACCTGGTGGAATCATACTATGAATCGGTTATACAACAAAAGAAAAAAATCTTGACCAAGTATAGTAGGAAAAAAGCCATACATACTAAAAGCTCCCTGATCAATCTAATCAGGCAGCTAAGATGGTTAATTAATACTTTAAAGGCTAAATTTGAAGAAAAAATATCTTCTCAGCCAAAGGACAACCACAAAGCTTTCAGCAGCTATGTCCATAACCTCAGAAGAAATACACAACAATGCACAGAACTTAATTGTTAATGGCATCACTCACACTGAACCAGAGGCCATTGCCAACCTTTTGGGTGACAGGTTCAGCTTAAATTTCTCCCCCCACTCCTCCCCCGATACTTCAAAGGAAATACCAAATAACACAATCCCCCCAACAGTTACTAGAGAACAGGTCATTAATGCACTTTCCAAGGCCAAAAATACTGCATTGATGGGCCCTGATAACATCCTGGGATGCTTAATAAATAGTGTGA
Organism: Protopterus annectens; assembly: GCF_019279795.1. Classification (NCBI taxonomy): domain Eukaryota; kingdom Metazoa; phylum Chordata; order Ceratodontiformes; family Protopteridae; genus Protopterus; species Protopterus annectens. The sequence goes on from NC_056730.1 coordinate 1,049,432,087, forward strand.
AACATGGCTTCTCTGGTCCACTTGAATCACGTTTCACCTACAGCCTTCAGTCAGGTTTTGTGCCCAAGGAATGTAAGCTGGCTACAGTCATCCCCCTGCACAAAGGAGGTCCAACCACTGATCCCAGTAACTATAGGCCCATAAGTCTTTCTAGCCTCATATGTAAGGCCATGGAAAGAATCATCATGGACATGATAAATGAGCAGACAAATAACCTGCAATCACTGGACCCATCACAGTTCAGCTTTGTTAAAGGAAGGCCATGCTTATTAAATATTATGGACTTTTTTGAGAGAGTCAACAAAGCACTGGATGAAGGTAAGACTGTGCACACAGCTTACCTCAAACTGGCCAAGGCTTTTGATACAATACCCCACTCAGGCAATATAGACAAGCTCAATAATTTAGGTATAAACTCCTTTATCAACCACTGGATAGCCAACTGGCTCACTGATAGGACCCAGGAGGTCAAAATAGGTGAGGTCACCTCCACCAACAGGCCAGTCACTAGCGGAGTCCCCCAGGGCTCAGCACTGGGCCTGCTCCTTTTTGGCATCTATTTTTCTGAAATGGAAGCAAATGCTGAAGGCTTATGGCTGACTAAGTTTGCATATGATTGTAAGCTGGGGGTTATCATCAACTCCCCTGCAGACACCAGCATTCTTCAAGAAGGTCAGCCTCTGACTAATAAATGGTGCCAAAGCCATGGGCTTAAACTTAATGCTAAGAAAGGCATAATTGTGCCCTTTGCAAAATCAACCATACCAGAAAATGACCATGTTGATAATACACCCCTAAGGTTCGACCCAGTGGTCAGGGATCTGGGTACGCACATAGACTGTAGCCTCTCCTTCGACCACCGCATGACCACAGTGGTGAGGAAATCTTTTTATTTTGCAGAACTCATAAGTAAGGCATGGCATCTAGGTCCAAAGAGGTCATTATCCCACTGTACTCTGCCCATAGCAGACCAGTCATAGAGTACAGTGCTCCCTTTGGTATGTACCTGACCAGGCATATGCAGCAGCTGTAGTGACCTCAAAGGTTCCTTACAAAAAGAATACATGGTATAACAAACTTCCTTATGCAGAGTGCCTTAAATGCCTTTCCCTGTACTCAGTCTCCTATAGATTGCTGATGGTTGATCTATACCTGGCTTACAAGGCATCCACAAACCCCACACTTATGAATCTCCTACATATTTTTAAGTCAAAGGTCCAGGGACCTGAATTTTGTCTGTGACATAAACAGAACATGCTGGAGAGACAAATATGTGTTCTAGAGACAGCACCTTCTATGGAATAGGCTTCCCACCCATGTATAGCTGAGTTCATCTAATACCCAGTTTAAGCACAACCTAGACAAGTGGCTGGGTAATAGGAAATTTACACCAGGCCTGGCATCCATGTCCATTATGAACAGAGGTACCTTATAAATGCCTGGCACTCATTGTCCTATTTGGATGCAGGACATTATAATTCTTTCAGGAAAACTTGGCTAGGCTTAGAAGGGCCCCTTGGGTCATTAGCCTAGTAACAGTCTATGAATCTATGAAACACAGAACGGTGTTTCCAGTCTTGAGTGTCAATGCTATCTTATGTAGTTATCATATAAGCTATCTGATCATACCTTAATGCAGCTCTTAACAAATGTCTAATTAAATAAGATGTTTACATTGTGTTGCTTTTGGTTTACAGCACATATGCAAACACAGATTGTAATGACATGCATCTACATGTATGCAAGCCATACAGACACACAAACACATACTCCATTTTTAATTTATTTATCTCTCCAGTTTAACGTAGTAATGTCAAATAGACAAACTAGATTAATAAAAATGCAACCAGGATAATACTAACAATCTGGCAGTTTGCTAGATATCCTGGAACTTAATAATGATCCATCATAATTAATTTCTGAAGAATAAACTGTATTGAATGCAATTATTACTTACTATTCATTTATGTGTTTGCTTTTTTTTTTCTACTAGATTGGTAAGTTTTGCGTAGGTGTAGATCTGTTAGGCTTTTATAGCACCTTTGTCCAGGAGTGACCTACAAGCTTGTGTTCATTGCTGATGTTCAAATGAGTATGCTGGATGTTTATAAATGGAACATGGATTATCTCTATTTTCTCTTTCCATTTACAACTTCATACTTGTTACTTACAATATCTATAAATTAATGTATTTAATGGTATCTCATACATCTGGAATATATAAAACAAACAGCACCAGAATAATCCATTCTAAACACTTAAATCGTGCCTGTTATATAAATAGGACTTGCTGGAGAGACAGATATGTATCCCTGAGATTACCCCTTCACTAGAACAGACTCCCTGTCTATGTGAAACAGAGTTCCTCCCTAACCCAAATTGAGTGTAACTTGGACAATTGGATGGGGAACAGTAAATTTATCCCTGATTTAGCACCTGTGTCTGTATGGACACAGGAAAGCCATAAATGATTCATCTCCCAGGCCCCTGCTTGTAAATGTTTTATTTCCCAAGCTCCTGCTTACACTTACTAGGGTACCAGAACTTGTCAGAGATTTGGGATGCATGGCTATGCTTAAAAAGGCCCTTGTGGACATTAGCTTAGTACACACATATGACCCTATGAGCCCATGTCAAAGGTCTGTTAATGGGACATAAGGTGAAATTATTTGACGTGAACATTGAGAGATTATATATCATACTCATATTCAGCTTAAAGCTGCCATTGTATTAAAAAAATGAATGAAAATGTAAGTAACAATATGATATTGCCCTTACTCAAGCATTGTAGATAAAAATTACAAGATTAGGCATAAACACATTATTTCATCCGATGGATAGACAGATGGCTCACTGATAGGACACAAGAAGTTAGGATAGGGAAACCATCTCCACAAAGAGGTCAGTCACTAGTGGAGTCCGACAGTGATCGGTGGTGGGTTGTCTCCTTTTTGGCATTTACATCTCTGAACTCAAGGTAAATGTCAAGTACCTCTGGTTGATCAAGTTTGCAGATGACTGCAAACTTGGAGCTGTCACTGAATCCTCTAAAAACAAGAGAGCCTGATGCAGACAAACAACTGGTGCCAGAGCCATGGACTAAAGCTCAGTGCAAAAAATGCATAACAGTACCCTTTGGAAAGACAGCCATCCATGGAAATTACCACATTGATAATACACCCTAAAAGTAGACCCAGTGGGCAGAGATCTGGGAATGCATGTTGACAGTAACCTGACCTTTGACCATCATGTGTCTACTGTAGGGAGAAAAATCATTCTATGTTGCAGAACTTAGAAGTAAGGGCATGGCATCCATATCCAAGGAGATCATTAATCCACTGTACTTAGCTCTCATCCAAACAGTCATTGAGTTCAATGTACCTTTTGGCATGTATCTGACCAGACACTTGAAACAGCTTGAGAAATTGGGTCTATATCAGAACATCGAAGTATTAAAACTTCGAATGTTCTGATATAGAACACTATTCAGCAAACACTAAGAATAGAGAAGCTGCAGAACAGTGAATTCTTTCCTCGGGAAAGAATTTGGTTGGCCGTTTCTGTGGCTTCGCTATTCTTAGCGCTGTGGTGGAAAGTTATGGGTTGGGTTCAGGTAAGTGTGCGATTGTTTGTACATTAGGGTTAGGGGCGGGTTAAGTGAGTTAGGGTTAGGGCATGGGTTAGGCATGTGTGCGATAGTGACAGACTTTAGGGTTAGGGGCGGTTTAAGTGAGTTAGGGTTAGGGCGTATTAGGTGAGTGTGCGATAGTGACAGATCTTAGGGTTAGGGTTTGGGTTAAGGTAAGTGTGTAGATAGTAGTGTATGTTTAGTTTAGTGTAGTGTTAGATGTAGGAATTTAAGTGTATGTGTGTGGTTGCTGTTTGTTTGATGTGCTTGTGTTGTGTGTATGTGTTTTGGAGCAGCAAATTTTTTCCATGAGAAAAAATTCGCTGTTCTGAATGTTCAATATTTTCATGTTTAGATGTTTTGGGGCCGATGAAATAGCATTCGCTATTTTCATCTTTCGATAACATGATATAAATGCACTATCACAGAGGTTCCTCACAAAAAAGAATACAGGGAGTAAACAAGAAGTCTTTTGTGGACCATCTCAAAGCCCTATGCCTAACTTACAAGTCATCATCTAATCCTACATTGATGGATTTGTAGCATATCTGTAAAACAAAAGCATCAGAACTTCTTGTTCTAAGGAACTAAACCTCATCTGTGACATAAACAGGAGATGATGAAGGCTCCATAGCTGAAACAACACCGTAACTTCTCCAAAAGATGAACGGCAACACCAGAAATACTAGAACGAGATGGTCAAACTCACCATCACAGCTAGCTTGTGAGAATTAGCATGCAGGCTTAACTCGAATAAGGCAATAAAAGTAAATGTAAATCCACCAATGTATTTAATAAAAACAGTCCACAAAAAAATAAAAAAACTTGTAAAATGAACCACTGTAAATTACACATATAGCTGTTAAGCGCTTTCATCTGCTTATCGCAGACTTCTTCAGAACAGCTGATTAACTCACAACATCCATAAACCTTATCTTAGGCTTTCCTCTTTTCCTCTTACCTGGAAGCTCCATCCTTAGCATCCTTCTCCTAATATACCCAGCATGCCTCCTCAGCACATGTCCAAACCAATGCAGTCTTGCCTCTCTGGCTTTGTCTCCAAACTGTCCAACCTGAGCTGACCCTCTGATGTACTCATTTCTAATCCTGTCCATCCTTGTCACACCCAGTACAAATCTTAACATCTTTAACTCTGCCACCTCCAATTCTGACTCCTGTCTTTTCATCAGTGCCACCATCTCAACCCATATAACATAGCTGGTCTCACTAACATCTTGTAGACCTTCTCTTTCACCCTTACTAGTATCAGTCTGTTACAAATCACTCCTAGCATTCCTCTATACCCACTCCACCCTGCCTGCATTCTCTTCTTCACCTCTCTTCCACACTTACCATTACTCTGAACTGTTGATCCCAAGTATTTAAATTCATCTACCTTTGCCAACTCTACTCCCTGCATCCTCACCATTCCTCTGTCCTTCCTCTCAGTCACACACATATAGTCCGTCTTAGTCATCTCCACCTCTACAGGGTCTCCTGCACTTGTTCCCTACTCTCACTACAGATCACAATGTCATCCACAGACATCATAGCCCAAGGGGACTCCTGTCTGATTGCATCTGTCAATTTGTCCATCATCATTGCAAGTAAGAAAGGGCTCAGAGCTGATCTTTGATGTAATCCCATCTCTGCCTTGTATGCATTCATCACTCCTACTGCAGACGTCACCACTGTCACACTGCCCTTGTACATATCCTGTACCATTCTTACATACTTCTCTGCCACTCCTGACTTCCTCATACAATGCCACAACTCCTCTTTAGGCACTCTGTCATATGCTTTCTCTAAATCCACAAAGACACAATGCATCTCCTACTGACCTTCTCTGTACTTCTCCATTAACACGCTCAGAGCAAACATCACATCTGTAGTGCTCTTTCCTGGCATGAACCTGTACTGCTGATCACTAATCATCACCTCCCTTCTTAACCTAGCTTCCACCTACTCCTTCCCATAACTTCATGCCGTGGCTTATCAATTTTATCCCTCTGTAGTTAATACAGCTCTGCACATCACCCTTATACTTAAAAATTGGTACCAATACACTTCTTCTCCAGTCTCACTTTCCAAGATTCTGTTGAACAATCTGGTTAAATCCCCACTGCCATCTCTCCTAAACACCTTCATGGGTTATCTGGACCAACAGCCTCTTTACATTCTTCATCCTCTTCATAGCTGTTCTTGCCTCCTCTTTGCTAATCCATTGCGCTTCCTGATTCACTATCCCCACATCATCCAACCTTCTCTCCCTCTCATTATCTTTATTCATCAGCCCCTCAAAGTACTCTTTCCATCTGCTTAACACAGTCTCCCCACTTGTGAGTACGTTTTCCTCATTATCTTTATCACTCTAACCTACTGCACATCTTTTCCAGATTGGTCCCTCTGTCTAGCCAATTGGTACAGGTCCTTTTCTCCCTCCTTAGTGTCCAACCTTTCATACAACTCACCATATGCCGCATACTTAGCCTTTACCACCTCTCTCTTCACCATATGCTTTGTACTCCTGTCTACTTTCTTCATCTCTTTGACAATCCCACTCCTTCTTCTTCACCAACCTCTTCCTCTGTATACTCTTCTGTACTTCCTCATTCCACCACCAGGTCTCATTGTCCTCCTTCCTCTGTCCAGATGTCACACCACACACCTGTCTAGCTGTCTCCCTAACCACCTCTGCTGTGCCTACCCAGCTATCTGGTAGCTCTTCACTACCACCCAGTGCCTGTTGTAACTCTTCCCTGAACTCCATATTACAGTTATCCTTTTTCCAACTTTCACCATTTGATCCATGGCACTACCCTCACTCTCCTCCTCTTCTTCTTGATCACCAACATCATCCTACAGACAACCATCCTATGGCTAAATACACTTTTCCTGTCACCACTTTGTAGTCTCCAATCTTCGTCAGACTGGCCCTTTTGCATAGGATATATCCACCTGTGTGCATATTCCTCCACTTTTGTATGTCACCCTATGTTTCTCCCTTTTCTTAAAATATGTATTTGCCACAGCCATGTCCATACTTTTCACAAAATTCACTACCATCTGACCTTCTGCATTCCTCTCCTTAACACCATACCTACCCATCACCTCCTCATCCCCTCTATTCCCTACACCAACATGCCCATTGAAATCCACTTCAACCACCACTCTCTTACCTTTGGGTACACCCTTCACCACTTCATCTAACTTGCTCCAAAATTTTTCTTTCTCATCCATCACACACCCAACTTGCAGAGCATATGCACTAACAACATTCATCATCACACCATCAGTTTCCAGCTTCATAAACATCACTCTATCTGACACTCTTTTTACCTCCAAAACACTCCTGACATACTGTTCCTTCAGGATAGCCCCTACCCTAACCTTCCTTCTCTCCATCATATCAGCTAGCTCTCTCCCTTTACCAGTCATTCAAAGTTCCTACCCTCACTTTCACACTCCTAACTTTCCTCCTCTCCTCCTGCCTCAGGGCATGCCTTCCCCTTCTTCTTCTCCTTCTCTTTCCACCAACAGTAGCTTAATTTCCACCAGCAGCTTGCTGGCTAACAGTATTGGAGGCAGTTGTTGTTAACCCATTCCTCAACCTATCTGGTATGGAAATCTATATTGTTGTCTGCATATTTTTACACCAGATGCCCTTCCTGACATAATCATCCCCATTTATCAAGGCTTGGGACCAGCATAAAGAAATACACTGGCTTGTGCATCACCCCCACCCCCGGCTGGTATAGAACAATATAATTTTAATTTATTTATTTATTTTTTGGTTTTACTGATTCTTTTAGATAAACTATGTCTGCCTATTTTCTTCTTATTATCCAGTCATTTAGCCATATTTTGCTTTGTATTTGCACCTACACTATATAGTAAATCAAAAGTTCATAAGTGGCGATAACTGTGTTCTTGCCTATATTTTTTGGCCATTTTCAATTGTTTAAGTGTAGTGCAGCTGCATGCAAATGAGATCATGCAGAAAATAAAAAAAAATGTAAAAAGACAATTTTATGTGAAATATGAATTTTGCCATTAGAGTGGGTAGCATGCAGAACCAACACAATAACAGGTAACACTGGTAGCTAAGGAGATAGGCTCTGGTATAGTGCTGTAACAAGGGACTAAGGCAGTGGGGTATGCAAATGAGCTAAATTTATTGAATAGCAAAATGGGAGACCATGTCTGCCTGCACCTAGCCATGTAGGCGCTAGAATGCTGTAGTGTAAGCAGGGGAAGCAGCTGACATGGAAAGGGGGTGTGTCATGCTTAGTGTAAGCACATTGGAGCTCCGCTGCCTCTATTTGCGCTCAGCTAAGCACATCTAAGCAAGGGGTGTGTCTGAGCTAGTTAAAGAAATGCTGAGCATGTTCACGCCCCTGGGAGGGAACTTTCTACTCAATACTGTTTACTATAGCTGCAGGAGTTTGCGCTGCATGCCGTGGGGCTTAAACACAATCGAAATAATAAAAAAAAAAAAAAACAACAGAAACCATTAGAAGTGTTTACATTTGAACAGCGGGTTTGCGTGGCATTATACGGGGCTTAGAATGGGCAGAAATGGGAAGAAAAAAAGCAGGAAATAGCAGAATAAAGGTACACAAGTACAAATAATATAGCTGCGGGTGGAATGTATTATTGTCAGTCAATCACACAGGCAGCATCTGCAATACACCAGTATAAACTATGCAAACACCTTTCAGTCTGTTTTTTCCCATAAACTCTGCACCATTGGTGTACACACTTGGGGGAATTTTAACTGACAAAATGTTAGGGGCTGCTGTCGCTTTGATACATCAGTATGTGCTAGAGGTTGAGGGTGCTGAGGGTGGTGAGGATAATGCTGACAGCTGTCCCAGACTGAGGAAGAGGAGAAGAGTGTTCAGATCCAGGGTAACCTACCATGGGCTACATGATCTGGAGCTACTAGAGCACTACAGGGAGGACAGGGACTTACTTCAGCAACTCTGCGAGCTGGGCTGGCCTCACTTCAGACACAGAGCCAACAGAGGGGAACCCATCCCAATTGAAACCAAGGGATGTGTAGCCTTAAGAATACTAGCCACAGGTACCTTCCAAAGACCTACTGGGGACATCATGGGGGTCTCACAGGCATCTGCATCCGGAGTACTCCACCAGTTCCTGGATGTCATGTGAACACATGTTGGTGAGCACATATATTTCCCCAGCACATGTGAGGAGAGGACCAACAATATGCATCTCTTCCACCTTGTAACAGACTACTCAGAGGTACTATGTGCCATAGACTGCACACACATCCACATCAAGGTACCACCTGGTGAAGAGGGTAGAGTCTATGTCAACTGTAAGGGCTATCACTCCATAAACTGCCGGGTCATATGTAATGCCCAGGCATTATCATGAATGTGTGTGCTGTCAGCTCTGGTAGTTATCACAGCTTCCATATCTGGCATGTCTCACAGCTGTACTAGGCATTTGCCAGGGGGGACATCCTGTATGGCCATCTGGTGGGGGATGCTGGCTATGTACTGGAGCTGTGGGTGATGACACCCATCAGAAATGTACACACACACACACACACACACACACACACACACACACACACACACACACACACACACACACACACACACACACACTGAAGAATGCCATAATGAGGCACATGCACAAACCAGGAACATTACAGAGTGTGTATTTGGGATGCTCAAGTCACAGTTCTACTGCTTTGACATATCTGGTGGAGCCCTGCAGTACTCTCCAGCCACATGTGCACACATGTTCATAGTATGTGCCATACTACACAATATGATCCTGCAGAAACAGCTGTGGCAGGAACATCACAGGGATGGCCCACACAGACCCCCACCATTGCCAAGGCCCTCACAGGCACAGATGGACTTGGAGGAGGAACCCCCCTGAGCCTGCACCTGTAGGTAGAAGGAAGCATGCCCAGTATGCCCAGGTCTTGGCAAAGTGGCAACCCATAGCACACATACTGGCACTCTAGGGACACAGGGACTGGCACCTCTCTCTGACTAGCACACACAGTAAAATGGATGCCACACACATCACACTACCTGTATCTTACCATGTATAGGCTGTGTACTGTGTGCATCCAACAGAGCCAGCCCTCAAGCACTGTCCTCTCAACTGCTGTGGGAACAAGGTAAATCAGTCTTCTTAACAATAAATGAATGGAGTAATACATTGTGTTAGCATAGCTATGGTATCGCTGCATGCATGCAAGGGAATGGGGTGGCCTACCGGGATAGCAGCAGACAACTGACAGCTATGTGGGACAAAAGGAAATGTTTGCCCAATACTGGCTTCTGCAGAGAATGCAGTAGTCCCCTAGGTGAAAAATCTCCTGCAGTATATGTGGGGTGCTAGCAAACTGGGGGGGGTCATAGGTCACATGCATGGATGTCAGTGTGGGGGTCCCATACTCACCCCTCAGCCTCACCCAGCAAGTCAGCCATAGAAAACCATAAAAAATGTCTGGGAAAGGCCCACAAATGGGGACAATGATGAAATATGCCCATACAGACCTACACAGTGATATCACAGCAGGTCTTGCAGTTGCAGTAAGGCTCTGAAGGGTAAGAAGTCTGAAACCCAAATGTCTGCCATTAGAGTCTAATCTGTGGTCTTTAATGATATGCCTGTAGTCTCCAAGATAAGCACAATACCATGCTAAATGGAACCAAAATGTAAAGGTAACATCAGTACAGCCTGTACAAATGTGGACAGTTAACATATGTGCCCCCCATAACACACAACCATGTTCCCATAGAAATGCAGTAACAGTAATGTTTTTAGGGTATAAACAGCAGAACAAACATTCCTAGGGCTGTCCCAATCAGCTTGATAACTTATTGCATGTCCACAATATGCAGGGGTCAATGAGCTATGTATATGTGTGGTCAATACTGTCAGTATGTGGCCTGCACTTACTCCTGCTTGTCGTGTTTTAGTGGCCTAGGTACAGTACTGTGGTTGACAGGGTCCACGTTCCAAGAACTGCAGTGTCAACTATTCTGCATGTCAAATACAGCTATGGTAGGAGTTGTACACACTGTCCAGATATCAATATCTGTTACTGCAGGAAAGCTGGACAGGTCAGGGACAGGGGGCCACACATATGGACAGTACACAGATCAGAGTAACCTATACAGTTCCTAGCATACCTCTCAACTGTACAGGCATTTTGCAGAATGTCCAGAGGTTTGCATCATATTTATGGTCTCTTTGTCATGAAATTGTGGTTTTCTGGCAAATCATTGGCAAACCACAAAAGACTAAAGTCAGAAAATAATGACAGATTGTAGTTTCAGACTTCATACCCTTTGGGAAAATGCATGCTGATGCAAAACCTGTTATTGTATCACCTTTCTAAGTATGTAAGGCCAGTAGTTAACAATGGTCCCTCTATGTAGGCCTTTGTCCCCAAATTACGTATGGCTTTGTCCAGTGTCTGGCTGTAAATAGTCAGGAGGTATGGTGCCTAGTAGGACAGCAGGTACCTGAAGGTCAGTGTACTGCCAGGTCATAAAAAGTTGCCAACTGACTGTGTCAGCACTGATGACATGTCACTGGCCAACATCCATACCCCTGGAATGACAGGTTGTCACAGAAGAAGTACAAGTATGCCTTGTATATTTGTTCTGATTGTCCTAACATTGCATTTGCCTGCCAGTGATTTGCAAAACAAGAAAGGGTCATGTCAAAACATCAATGGCAGACAGTAGGGAAGCAGACATTATACCCATAAGAGAACGCAAGCAAATCTCAAACTGGTCTCCCAACTGGCTATGTTTGGCAGAACAGTATTAACACCCTATCCCCATGTGTGTGTCTTTGTCTGACTGTCATATATGGGGCTGTCCAGATGTCAGTCTGTAATGGTTTGACAGCTAGACCAACATGTAGCCTCACAATAACATATAGCAACACAAACCATCTGAGGACCACATCAAATGTAGTGGTGCAATGATGGACAACCTGCTAAATAGGTGCACTCAGAGGTAGGAAGTCCGCAACCTTGTGTGTGATGTTGCAGCATTTACCCCGCCCACATCAGAATTACAAATACATAACAGCAGCCACTGTGGGCAAAGCCTGTAACTGGACTACAGAAGGACAAAGAGACACACATAAGGGGAAGGGGAACCACTGACCAGATAAATAGAGAATGTGCACACCAGAACAAATTGTGCAGTAACATAGGAGCCATGCAGTGTATGGAGTCAGTAAACATCCCCTGCAAATACACAATACACACCCATGTAAGTGGAGGTCCACAACAAAACAAAAACCCAAACAAAGGACACCTTAGAGGCAAAAATACATGAGAACTCCACAAACCTAGATACTACAGATCATGCAGACTCCACACACCAGGGTCTTGCAAACACTAAACCCTTACCCCAAACACCTACCCAACACAGATAGGCTAACAGCATTGTCCCTCTATCCTGTTCCATACAGACTCTGCTGAGGTGACCCCCTGTCTGGCATACAAAGCAATCCAGACCCTGCCTTGATGGGATTGTTGCACATATGGAAGTCAAGGCCCACTTGATCAACCCATAGGCGCAGCATCAACCTGGTCTGTGATATCAGTACAGCTTGTTGGTGTGACAGATATGTGTCTCACACACTCCCACATGTGTGAAATACACTCCCTGTCCTCATCAAGCCAAGTGCCTCAATACCCATAGTGATGTGCTTCCTGTAATAGTGCATGGGAAACACAAAATACAGTCCTGTGATTCCACCAGTGTCCCTGCAGGACAGGGACTCTGTGTGCTGACATGTCTTAACATGGGCTATACTCACATCTGCGTGGGTTATGAGGGCTTCAGGGCCAATACCCTACTAATGTCATATCAATCTATCAACCGATACACAACTGTCTGTCAGTGGTTCATCACATCACACTGTACTGCTTTGCCAGTAACATATCTGGAAGTCACAGTGCTATGTGGAATATACTACATGTGTAATGGACATTTCTGCACAGTAGAATGCACTCTGTACCCATACCCATATCTCTCAACCTCTGACAGCAAGACATCTGGACAAGGTCGTAAATAAAAGTGGGACAAAGGCCCAATGATAGGCACATGTAAATATTGCTCTTACAAACTGAGAAGGTTGGTAGAATAATGGGTTTTACATTAGCAGGAATTGTCTGAAGGTTATAAAATCTGAAACACTAATGTCTGTCATTATTTTGTGACATCAGTCTTTAATTATTTCCAACCAACTTGCCATAAAAACCCAAGTTTATGTAGACTGGATGAAACTTCTAGACAAACGCCTGGACAATCTACCAAAAACTGTACAGTTGAGAGGTATGGGCCCACACCAGGATATGACTTTTCAGGTAAGAAGAATATCACACAAGCAGGAGATCTCCAGCCAGTTTATCACCAGGTTGCTGGACTGTTTACACAGCTTTATCAGTCAATCGGCTGTAGCCACAGCTCTCAATTAGCCTTTTTGGGCAAGAATGTCTATAGTTGGGTTAATAATATTGATCTGTGCATCATACATCTTGTATTCTTCTGGTAAAGCACTGTGATGATCTGAGGATGTCTGTCACTAGGTAATGACACAATACAGTCCAGTGTCAGACGTCAGATATGTCAGAAAATGTCTGCTAAAACAGACCCTGTACCTCTAGCAATTTTCTGTTTACTTTTGAGTGGTATGGTTGTAGCACACAAAACCCTGGACCGGAGTACAACTATCTCTGGAATGGAGTCCCACTCTTACTTTAGAAGGCCCACAGCCCATGTTGGAACCCACATCGGACTAACTAACTGTATTGTGCATATATGTCTTTGCATACAGACAGCTATGTACACCTTAACTGTCTCTACACACACCCATCAGACAGGATTACCCTCAGCTAGCTGTAGATGGCCCATATGTGATATATCTGCATCTGTTGTGTGTGATACACAGATATATATATATATATATATATATATATATATATATATATATATATATATATGGGCAACATATAACAATATGTCAAGCACACACACACACACACACACACACACACACACACACACACACACACACACACACACACACACACACACACACACATTGATGTGGGGAAGAGAGAGACAGACAGTGATAGAGAAAGAAAGAGACAAAGGGGGACACAGAGAGAGAGAGTGAGTCATACACAGGGATACCCTGAATGGCATAGAGTGATGTCTTGCTGTGGACAGTGGCATACTGGTCGTAAATAGCTGCACATGCCAGCATGAAGGTGAGCTCCATTGTGTAATAGTACAGAGGTGGTGGTTATAATATCACATCACCTCCCTTTGCATATGTGTGTGTGTGTGTGTGTGTGTGTGTGTGTGTGTGTGTGTGTGTGTGTGTGTGTCTGTAGGTTTAAGTATTAATAGGCTGTTCCAACTCAGTACATTTCCCATTGCCCTACTTCACAAGATCTGCTGATGTCATTCACCTTAGAAGTGCCATTGGACACCTGTCAGCCCCATAAGCTCTGTAGCCCATGCGATAACTGCGTAACAATATAGTACAAATAACTGGATAAGTAGGGGTTCTAATCTCAGTCGTGGCAAGTGTGTATGTGTGTGTGTGTGTGTGTGTGTGTGTGTGTGTGTGTGTGTGTGTGCTTGTTTGTTTGTAGGTTAAACAGTTTTAGGCCATTCCCACCCAATACACTTCCCTGTGCTCTACTTTAGCAGTTCTGCTGATGTCATTCCCCATAGAAGTACCTTTGGACAGTCCCAGCCCTATAAACTCCATGGTATGTGCAATAACTATGTAACAGTATAGTACAAATAACTAGATAGGCAGGAGTTCTATTCTCAGTTCTGCCAAATGTGTGTGTGTATAAGTGTGTATGTTTGTAGGATGAAGTATTTTGAGGACTTTCCCACCCACGGCACTTCCCAGTGCCTTACTTTAGCACTCCTGCTGATGTCATTCACCTTAGAAGTACCTTTGGAAAGTTGTCAGCCCTATAAGCTCTATAGCGCATGTGATAACTGCGTAACACTATAGATTCATAGGTTCATAGGTGTGTACTAGGCTAATGGCCCTGGGGCCTTTACAACCCTAGCCATAGGATTACCCTGGCTGTGCCACCCGACCGTAGTTTTCAGTGCCTCTGTCAAGTAGAACCACTGGAGTTATCCCCGGGGTGAATTTTCTGTTTCCCATCCACTCATGAAGATTTCTCTTGAAGAGGGTCAGCAAGGTGCTATGCTTGACATGTATGGGAAGTCTTTTCCATAGCATGGGCAGTCACTGGGTTATGAACATGTCCCTCCAGCATGTCCTGTTAATTGTGGTAATGAGCTTGAGGTTTATGGAGTGTGTGGTGTGGAGGGATTGGGATTTCTTTAGATGTAGCATTTCTAACAGAACTGGGTCAGACATGGCTTTGTAAGTCAAGCAGAGATCACCTCTAAGTAGGCGATATGAGACAGAGAATAGTTGGAGTTTTTTGAGTCTGTCCATATAAGACAATTGTTTAAGGCCTATGATCCTCTTTGTGAGGTACTTTTGTGGTCTCTCCAGTTGTTGCAGGTGTCTAGTGAGGTACATGCCTAATGGGGCATTGTACTCGATGATTGGCCTAATGAGGGAAGAGTAGAGGGAGAGAGTGACCTCTTTCTTTCTGGATGCAAAACCCTTAGTAATGAGATGTGCCACATAGAAGGACTTTCTGACCACAGTGGCAATGTGGTGATCAAAAGAGAAGTTGCTGCCAACCTGTGGTCCAAGATATCTTATAAATTCAGTGGACTACCATCAATGTGGTAATTCATGGAAAATGGGTTTTTCCCAAAGGGGATGATGATTTTGGCATTGAGCTTAAGGCCATGGTTCTGACACCAGTCGTTGGTCTCAGTGATGCCATTCTGTAGGATGTCAACATCACTTGGGGAGTTAATAAGAGCTCCCAACTTGCAATTGTCTGCGAACCTTGTCTGCCAGAGTCCCTTCATGTTGGCCTGGACTTCAGAGAAGTAGATACCAAACAGGAGAGGACCCAGAACTGAACCCTGTGGGACTCCACTTGTGACTTGTCAGCAGTCTGACTTGGAGTCAGCTACTTTCACACTCTGGATTCTATCTATGAGCCAGTTTGCAACCTACCTAGTGATATAGAGATTGATGCCTAGCTTAGTGAGTAGATAGGCAGGGGTTCCACTCTCAGTTCTGGTAAATGTGTGTGTGTGTGTGTGTGTGTGTGTGTGTGTGTGTGTGTGTGTGTGTGTGTGTGTGTGTGTGTGTGTGTGTGTGTGTGTGTGTGTGTGTGAGTGTGTGTGTGTGTGTGTGTGTGTGTGTGAAGATGTTTGAAAGTGTGTATGTTTGTAGAGTAATGCATTTTGATCCCCTTCCCACCCAGTACATTTCCCATTGCCATACTTTACAAGGGCTCTTGATGTAATTCACCTTAGACATACCTTGGGACACTGTTAAATCCTATAAGCTCTGTGGCATGTGTGATAACTGCATAACACTATAATACACATAACTAGATTGTTAGGGGTTCTAAACTCAGTACTGGCAACTGTGTGTGTGTGTGTGTGTGTGTGTGTGTGTGTGTGTGTGTGTGTGTGTGTGTGTGTGTGTGTGTGTGTGTGTGTGTGTGTGTGTGTGTGTGTGTGTGTGTGTGTGTGTGTGTGTGTGTGTGTGTGTGTGTGTGTGTGTGTGTGTGTGTGTGTGTGTGTGTGTGTGTGTGTGTGTGTGTGTGTGTGTGTGAAAATCATATCCTTCCTGTGTGCGCATTTGGGTGAGAATCATATCCTCTGTGGGTGTGGGTTATACCATTTGTAGGCATGTACCACCCAGTACACTTCCCATTGCCCTACTTTTCAAGACCTGCTGATGTCATTCACCATAGAAGTATATGTATAAATGTATCAGCCCTCTAAGCTCTGTGGCATATGCAATAACTGCATAATACTATTGTACAAATATTTAGATAGGTAGGGGTTCTAATCTCAATACTGTCAACTATGGTAGTGTGTGTGAAGCATATCCCCTGTAGCTGTTGTGTGTGTAGGTTATACCATTTCAAGGCCTGTTGACCTCTACCCATGATATTACTTTAAAGAGCCTGTTAATGGCATCTGCCCCACATGCACCATGTAACACTATACAGCCCATACCAGTCATCTGTACAGATGTACATGGAATATCTAGATGTTTGCAACCTGTACATGGTCTGTATCCCCTAATAATGAGCATTTCTGTTATATCATTGCCAACTATGTCACAGTTACCATAGTGACACACATGCCAGCATCAGACATAGTACCTGACTGACACATCATGCTGATACAAAGTCTGTCACTCTATCACTTTCCCAGGTTTGTAGGAACAGTAGATGAAAGCAGTAACTATTTCTGGTGGGTTAGCCCACCATCCATGAAGGCATTTGCAAGATTACTTGTAAGAGGTTGTGTGTTATGTCCCAGGCATATAATCTGTGTGGAGCAGGTCATGTGTACATAGCATTATAGTACATAGAAGTGGATATGTAGGGTTACTAATATGTCTATTGGCAACAGTGTATGTGCGTCTGTATCCACAGCCCTTGTGGCTGTCTTTACTGTGTGCATGTGATGGCTATACCATTTTGTGTGCCTCTTCCACACTGTGAACTCCCCCATTACCAACCTAGTTTCAGCCAATACAGATGTCATCCACTGTAGAAGCACAGTTACACAGTTTCTAACACAAAGCCACTATGGTGCATGCAATGGTCATATCACTGTGTAGTGTACATAAATAGATGGGTAGGACATTTACTCTGAGAAGTGTCAACTCAATGTGCATGTGCATTTCAGTGCATGTCCCCATGCAGCAGCAGTGTGTTTGTGTGTGTGTGTGTGTATGTGTGTGTCAGATGGCTGTACCATGTTAAGGGCCTCTGAGCCCAACACTGGCAATCCTAACAGCCCCTGCAATTGTCACCAACTTGAATAGTAGTGGCAGACACTGCAACACTACACTACCTCTATGCTATTTGTGTTATGTATCTAGTGCTATTGTTCATAAGATTGTGCAGGTAGGGGCTGTGCTCAACCATTCAACAGCTGCCCCATGTACAGGACTATGACTCTGTGTGCACTACCAGCATGAGAGACCAGACATGCATATGAGTTAGCAGACACACATGCTGGTGATTGTCAGGTTAGACTAACACAGGCTGACCTGTGTCAGGAATACATACCCCAAACCTGTCATACACAGTAACAGGCATACCCTCATCAACTGCATGAAGGTTGAGTGGATGGGACAAAAATGGCAGGGGCAACAGGTGCTGATAGGTGAATCTATTGCAGTGAAAGTAATGGCTAAGCTAGTGCCAGTACTCAAGTAACCTCTTCTGTAAGTGTGAGCCTGTGGTACTACAGAGCACCCAGGTGACATGTATGATGGCTAGCTGGCTGTGTCAAGGGTATGTATGCAAGGTCACACTGTCTGCCACAATTGTCCCTCACACACTGTTGCATGTAAACACACCTGGTAAACATGTACATATACAGCTGTACCTTGACTATGAAAAGGTCACTGTGTTTCCACTCCGTCATACTCATCATTGCTACTCTCAGTAGGTCCACAGCCTGCAGACACACAGACACCTGGAACACATACAGAATACATTATGTGACACTACAGTCAGTTTGCAGTACTAACAGCAATAATGTATCATGTCTAAAAAGGTACATTCACCTTGATGTGTACCCATAACTATTGCCAGCAGACAGCACCTTACACAGCATTACATTACTACACTGTACTATATACACACTGTGCATCAGACCCATATGAGCATATATATCCCTGCATCAATGGTATGGATAATAGGGGTGTGGCACAAGCACAGAGTGTGGTGTGGGATCGCCAGATGCTTAGGATTGGCCATATGGTTGACATCGTGTGTGTGTGTGTGTGTGTGTGTGTGTGTGTGTGTGTGTGTGTGTGTGTGTGTGTGTGTGTGTCTGGTGGGGAGATATTCAGCTGGGCCTTGCAGAGAAGCTGTGGATGTCTGGTGGTGACTGGCCTGTGATAGAGATGTGTGAGTGCTTGTATGCACACAATCAAGCCATGTGGATGCCTGACACATGCTATGTTGGACAGCTGTGGACCGTACATGGCAGGATGTATGGTTCACCATTTCCCACCAGGGATGCTGGTTCTGCCAGGAGTCTCACTGACACCACCAGGCCCAAGGACAGATGCAGTACTACTCCCCGATGTTGACTGCTGTCTACTGGATCTGCATCCCCGATGGGACTGGCCAGGAATATGTGCCTATGGCCTGCTCCGGTGTGGAGTGTACAGCACCCTCCCTTCAGTAGTGCTAGTGGTACTGCCACTACATGACTATGAATGTGCACGGCCATGTGGGCTCTCAGCTGATCATGTTGCTGACCTACATCCACCTGGCCGATGCCCTACTCCTACCACATGCTCAAGCACAGACATTGCACGTTCGAGCAGTGACAATGTCTCACCCCACTGTCTATCCACGACATCGGCAAAATGATGTACAGCATCATAAATGCCATGGAGGTCATCATGCGTGGCAGGAAGTGCTGCATTCATGACCCTGAGCATCTGTCTGGTGTTGCAGTCAGTATGCACCTGTGCTTCCATGATGGACCATAACATGCGGCTGGTGACACCTGCTGTGATACTTGCAACAGGGGCTTGATGGGCAGCAGTCCTCCATGGAGCACCCCTGTCCATCCGCCTGTGTGTGACCTCGCCTGCTCTCTGACTGTGGCTAGTGTCTACACTCGCACTTGCCATAGTCACCGCACTAACTTTTTCCATGCCACCACCCTCCAACTGTCCCTTATCTGCGGCTGCTGGGGACTGGGTATGTGTGGGCATACTGACTGTGTATGGGGACATTGTGGGTGACAGTGGGATACAAACCAATGGCACAGAGTCAGCCCCTGACAACTCCACCTGTGCTCACTATGACCACCATCATCATGAGAGTCTGCTAAGACACTGACATCAGGTTGTGAGGGGGAGAGACACCAACCCCCATGCTCACCTGTGAGGGGAAGGCAGCACATGTAAATTAATACCCTGCAATATTATGTTTGCTGATACACACACACTCACACACACACACACACACACACACACACACACACACACACACACACACACACACACACACACACACACACACACACACACACACACACTCTCCTGGTAAAATATTGCACAGCTTTGCCACCTATGTGCCCTTCAGGCCAGACTTTACAGTAGTTCTGACTGCCACAATCCAACTCTTTAACAACTACTGTAAGGCCCTCAACAAAGGGTGGCAAATCCTACTGTGTGATGGGCCTATTAGCAGAATGGTAAGTGTGACCAAGACCAAGGCTATTGGAGTGAGCTATACAGTGTCACCAAGTGCATATGCAAGTACTGTAAGAGCTGACTTACTGCTATACAGACCAGACACAATGACAAGGTTTAATGATATGTGATAATAACTAATGAAGGAACAAGTGAATACTCTATCAATGCAGTACCTACACAGTTCAGACTCACAGGGATTCATTTTAGACAACATTGTAGGACAGTTTGCAATACATACAGGAAACATGTAAAGTACTAGGTGCATAGGTTCATAAGATGATACCAAGCTATTGGCCCAGATGCCCTCATAAGCCTAGCCCAGACTTTCACCCATGTCCATTCAAAGCCAGCACCTGTTCCCCCTGTCCAGCTGGGACACACACTGGATCCCAGGGGTGTCTTTTCCATTTCCCATGTAGATGTCCAGTTTCTTCTTCGAGTGCTATACAGGTACTCTGCTAGACATGGGGAGGGAGTGTATTTTACAGACAGTGTATTGTGTGGGACACTACACTATCCCACCAACAAGTACAATACATGTCACAGACCAGGTGAGGGTGTTGCATGTGGGTTGCGTGAGTGGGGTTTGTCTTACAGATATGCAGAAATGCCATCAAGGCTGGTTTGGAAATGGCCTTGTATGCCAGTCGCAGGTCTCCTATGATTAGTCTGTATGAGACTGAGTACAGGGACAGGGCTTTCAGCCTATCTGAATAGGATAGGTGTTGCAGACCCTGGATTTGCCTGGTCAGGAACCTCTTTGTTCTCTGCAACTACTGCATTTGCTTGGCAAAATACATGCCAAAGGAGCCATTGTACACAATAATGCATCTGATAAGGGTGGAGTACAGGGATGCTGTGGCCTCCTGGTTCCTGGATGACTTACCCATATTTGTGAGGTGGGCCATGTAGACAGCCTGCCGTACAATGGTGCCCATGTGATGGGAAACTGTCAGGTTGCTACCAACCTTGGTGCACAAGTCGCCCCACACCTGATTGCATGCTCAGTACATTGTTATTACTGTCATAATTTATGTGGATGACATCTATCACAGCAGGTAAAATGATGCATCTCCTGGCATTCAGTTTGAGGCAATGCTTCTGGCACCAGTCATTAATGTGGGTAAGAGCCTCTTGGAGGATGCTCACATCAGTAGGGAAATGTAAGACAGTGGCCAGCTTGCAATCATCTGTAAACCTGGTGAGCCACAGACCACTGGTTTTGTCTTGTACCTCAGAAATGTATATCTTAAACAGTAGAGGCCCCCAGACTTATCCTTGGGATATAAAGCTTTGTCAGTCTACTGTTAGAGGTGGCATCCACTACTTTGACCAAGTAGGTACTATCCTTGAGCCAGTTAGCTACCCATCTGGTAACATACAGGTTGATGCCTAGCTGTGTAGGCTTATGTATCATGGCCACCTGGGGATTATTGTGAGAGTTTTGGGCTAGGTGAAGGTAGGTATTGTGCACCATCTTTCCCTCACCCTTGTGTTTGTTGACTGCTTCAAAGAAGTTGACCAGGTTTAACAGGCCTGATCTTCCTTTGAGACTACCACATTCTGTGGGCTCATGGATTATGAGGTTGTCGATGTCCCTGTTTATAAGGTCCTTGATATTGCCTTCCATGCCCTTGCAGATTAGACTAGTTAGGCTGATGTGCATATGATTGGCTGGACCAGTGGATTGCTCAACTTTTGTTTATAGGGATGACAGTGGCTGTCCGCTTTGCAGATAGGATGACAATGGTGCTCAGGCTTTGGTTGACTACAGTGTGTAATGGAGCTGAGAGCTCATGCCTGAGTTCATATAAGATGCGCCAGGGATGGTATCAGGTCTATGGAGACTTCTGTTTGTTGTCTTTGAGAGGGCATTATGGACCTGCTTCCTGATGATGAGGGGAGGGGGGTAGGTGCTGTGCATGTCCATGTGTACCGATGGGGGGACAGGGGGTGATGTTTACACTTAACCTGTTGGCAGCAGGTTGCTTATATCCATGCTGTATGTGTATGTGGTATTATTGACCACCACTACAGAGCAGATTTGGGTGTTGCCTTTGGGAAGGCAGACATATGTGTGGAAGGCCTAGTGATTGGCCTTGGTGGATGTGTCCAATTTGCACTCAAAGTTAGCCTTAGGGTGATTCACCTGTGACCTTATTTGCTTGTTCAGGCAAAGGTGACATTGCCTCCACTTTGGCACCTGCTCCTTCTTGGCCCTGTCCAGCAATTATTTCCACCTGTTATGGAGTTTGTGTATTGCTGCTGTCTACCACAGAGGTTTACTCTACCTTGAGGGAGATGATTTTGTCCTGTCAGGTATTGCTGAGTCCATAAAGCTATGTAGGTGCCCACATAGTACTGTGGTGTTGGCTTGGACACTACTGCTAGTTCCAGCTGATGGGACAGTGTCTGTAAAGCTACTTATACCTGCTCTGAGAAGATGTATAGTCAGTTTTGGGAAGTGCTTTTTGTTTGACCCTGACAAGGGGGGTGGTGGTGACATCAACAGATGGCTATGTTGCCAGATCTTACCAAGGAGGATGACACTGTAGGAGTGCTACAGTGGCTACTCATGTTGTTTAGTACCAGGTACAGGATATTTCCACCTGTCATAGGAGTGTTGACTAGCTGATCCAATGCATTGGCATTGACAAAGCCAAGGAATCTCTGTGCTTTCATGTTCAGGTAGAATAGGTGATGCACACTGTGGCTGGGTAGTTAAAGTCACCTAGGAGCAGTGCAGAGGGTTGACTCTTGACAGACGTAAGCAAGTCCAGATTGGTGTAGTGAGTATCCAGAGTCATGGTTGGAGGTCTGTAGCTAGCTATGATTTTAGTAGGTGTTTTGTCAACAGTTAACTACACTTGGGATGTCTCCCATGCATCATACTGTTTGGCCACCCTGGAGGTGTGTATGTGTATGATAATGTTTAAAACTCCACCTCCTGTGGCTTTGCAGCCCTCCATTTGGGGTCTAAACATATGGTGCAATGAGTAATCTGGAAGGTTAGTGTGCTTTCCACAGCTGCAAACCAGGTGTCAGTGACTGCACAAATGTCAGCATCCTCCAGGACAAGGTACGCTTGCAATGACATTGGTTTCATGCTAAGACTCCTAGTTCCTGTTAGAGCAAGACATCAGGACAAAGGCACACATCAATGGTGGGCAAAGGCAGGAAAATAGTGACACTTTATAAATCTAGCTGTAACACACTTAGTTGCTGGCAAAGATGGTTACGCAGTCACAGGAATACTCCGCAGGATATGATATCTGACATTCAAATGTATGTTATAATGTTATGACGTCAGTTTTTACTGGGTTGCCAGTGATTTGCCAGGCAATACACAACTGTATGAGGCATTGACTACAAATATGAGGCAAACATGTGGTCAGTCTGAAAAACTCTGGACAGTTGAAAGGTATGAGCTCAGTATATAGCATACAGTTCAACACACACTTCTGTGCCGGTTGTTTGCTGTGCACATATCCTATATAAGTCTCTTACATTTGTAAAACAAGTATATATATCATAGTAGCATTCACAGGTGACATATGAATATTTGCAACATCCCAGGTAGCTGGCCTAACAGTGTCACAGTCAGTATTGGACAACAGACACTGCAATAGTAGTCATACACGAGCTGACCTTTGCTGGGGTGACTCAGGGGCCAGAGCTGTGATCTATGCCACTGCAGATAGGGCCAGCAGGAATGGCCATAAGTTCTAGATAGCAACATGTGAGTCCAGCAAGTGTTGTTGCAACCTAGTGTTTAACTTCCCATTTCACATTATTGCATCCCCCCTTCTGCATTCCATTACATGCTTAATTGACTGACATACCTGCTATAGTGCTGATGTGTTTCCTCAGAATAGTGCAAATGTTTAGGTTTGTGTAGTCGCAGTCTTTCTTTGTGTAGATGGGTTCAGACCTGTTTTGCATAGTCAGCAGCTTGTTTTTGTAGGTAATGCTCATGAGCAGGTGATGGCCTGTGCACTAATTGGTGTCTCCCACTTGCTACTTGCATCCAGAGCAGCGGTGTTGTCTTTCCATTAGCCAGTGCCATAGCAACACAGTGCTATAATTAAGTCCTTCATGTGGATCTTGCCCCTTTTCCCTGCCTGTGAGAAGGACATTATAGAGATGTGGGGGCTACAGCTTCACATAAGGTAAGTGGAAATACCTCTCAGAACAGGAAATGTGGAGACAGCCCAACAAAATGGGGGACAATGTTCCAGAATTCGATATAGACTGTAAGTAAGTATTGCTGTTATACACATAGAAGATTGCTAGATTAACAGGGTTTGTCTGGACATGCATTTTCTGTGTGACTTGACATCTGACAGTGATATGTCTCTGATATACCTCTCAACTGTCTAGATGTCCGCAGAATGCCCAGAGGTTTGCCTCTTGTGTTTGATCTGTACCTCAGACAATTTCTGTTTTTGAGAAATCAGTAGGATAATGTGAGGATTGAAGTCAGTAAATGTTGACATCCAGTTGTGTTTTAGACATCATATCCTTCAGGGATTGTTATTTTACTACAAACCCTGTAACACCAGCAACTGGTTCAGTGTGTAACACCATTATGTGAGGCATGTCCCTCTTTTTGGCCCCATGTCCCCCAGGTATGTCAGGCTTTGTCCAGATGTCTTACAGTAAGAGGTTCAGAGGTATGGTATATCATTATTTAGTGACTTCACTCATGATATCATCCCAGTGACTTAGCAGACTCCTCAAAGTGGTATGTGGCAGTGGCCATAAATATAGGCCCACACCCTGGACATTCACTGGAAATCTGTACAGTTGAGAGTTATGCATGTCTGGCCATTGTTAACAGACTACCAAGATTGTGTAGCAGTGTTGTGTGTAAATGTTTGTTGGGCTGAGCAGGGAGAGTAGCAGATGTCAGTCTCATAGATCATTTTCTATATGACTGTGCATGCTGCTACAGTTGCTGGTGGTCTATCAGGTGTATATGTTTGGAGGGGCAGACTGAGACATGTCTTGCAACACCTCAGGATTCCCAGTAGACTGTGACTTTGGGCAGTATATGTTGGTGTAGTGTGACTGACAGTAAGGAAATGTCGTTATACTCTAGAGGTCACTGGTATGTTGCTATGACTGTGGTGCAAATGGTTGTGGGTAGACAATTTCTCACTGATGTCTGCTTTTCCCTACAGTTACATCCCTGTAGTGCATGACATATTTGCAAATGCCTCAGAGCTGATTTGGGGTACTGTTGTGTTGGTCTGAAATGGTTGGCAGCTCTCACTGCTATTTCCCTTCTGTTACATGAGTGCAGTCATATCTCTCCACTGTCCAGATTTCTATACACTGTCCAGATGCATGGCTCATATGTTTGGTCTGTTCCCCATAACAGTTGTGGGTTTCTAACAAATCACTGGGATGAAGTGAGCACTGACATCAGTAAATTATGACAATCATTTGTGTTTCAGACCTGAAATCTATCAGAAAATATATCTTAAAACAAACCATGCTACTCTAGCAGACTTTTAAGCTTATAACAGACATATTTCAAATATGCCACTATTGTTTGCCCTTTATCCCCCCACTTTGTCAGGCTTTTTACAGATGTCTTGCAGTAAGAGGTTGAGTAAATATATATATATATATATATATATATATATATATATATATATATATATATATATATATATATATATATATATATATATATATATATATATATATATATATATGTGTATATATATATATATATATATATATATATATATATATATATACACTAAGGATGTATATTTTTCCCTTATGTTAAATGACTGTAGTGCATGATATGTTTGTAAAATGATTAAAAATTGAGGTGTGGAGGGACGTTGCTGTGACTGTAGTACACAGGGTCCTGGGTTCAAGACTTGATAGTGATGACTTTTTTTCATTAATGTTAAATGACCATAGTGCATGATATGTTTGTAAATCCATTACACATCCCCACACCTCAGATTATGTAGTGGTATGGTGCTGTGATTGTAGTGCACAGTGTCCTGGGTTTGAGACTTGGTAGGGTTGATTATTTTGTTGCTGGGCAGAACAAGGGCTGATGGAGCCAGAGTGATTAAAGCACTTTTAAACAGTTGTAAGTGGGTTTGTGTGGTTTTATGTGAAGCTAAGTGATGCTAACAGATAGTTAAGTCCTCTTAGCTTCGCTTAGAGGCGATTATTCCCAGTTACACCTGCGCTAATTTTAAACAAAGAAAAGAAAAAAGCGTGATAGCGAAGTGGTGAAATGGGGCAAGCAGGGGGTAAAACATTAGGAAAACCAGCTGGGGATGTGCAGGATGGGTGTAGGATAGGACCATAGCTCTACATTTCTACTGCAGCAACAGCTGTGATTGATGTGGAAAATTTGGAATTTACAGCCTCACACTCCACAGGGAGGGATGTTGGCAACATACATTTGTAGAATAATTTGAGTGTTGATTGATTTATGTCACTGGACATGGGGGCGAACTGTAGAGCTATGTATGGGGCAATGATTTTTTTGAGGGACAGATGCCCTTTTTTGCTTTTTATACTGCGGTGGTGGTGCTGCAGTAGTGTTGTCGCCTCACAGTAAGAAGCTGTCCTGCTCGATTCTCAGCTAGAGCGTCTTCTGTGTGGAGACATGCGTGAATGGGCGTACCTTCATTGAAGGTCGTGCATCAGGGCTGGCAACTCGACACGTAAAAATCTACTGCCAATCATTAGCGGACCGGAGGTCCGCTGTGGTGACCCCTAACCGGGAAAAAGCCGAAAGACACAACATTAAGGTGAGAGTGGGATGTTGGGGAAGGGCTGTAGGTATGTTTGGGGAGGTAGGTTAGGTAGGATAGGTTGCATTCACAGACAGACAAGACACACAAGACAGCAGACAGGGGCAGTATATGACACATGAGGGGGGTAAACACCTTGGACAGGGAGGGTGGTTGGGAATCAGAGGCCCATGAGCCCCCAAATGGATACAGTGGGACTGAGGTCCCTACCCATGGGCAGCCACCACTGCAACTTCACGGCCCCAAAGGTGGCTATGCTGGAGGCTGCACAACAGGGGCAGCCTGCCCCTCCAGGTGTGACAGGTGGCCTTCCATCGGGCGCAGCTGTCCATCTAACTCAGACCGGATGACTCTGTGCACCATACCCCGGAACTTGCAGCAGGTGACAGGCTCCTCTCCGCACCAGCACCCAGGGGGAGGCCTATCCCCTGAGGTGGTTCTACCCGAAGGTTGTAAAGGACCAGCAGATGAAGAAGTTCCACATTGAGTTCCAGACATGCTGGGGCCTGGTGCCAGGGCCAGATGAGGCGGGACAGGCAGATCAGCTGGGATCTGCCTTCCCAAATGTGCTATGATGTTGAAGTTATCCAAGATATATCCAAGATATATTGGTTAGTCATGAACAAAACATTTCAAAATTTGTTATAACAGCATGCATGGGTGTTCCAATTAACTCAAATCAACAGATTTGAAACAGATGCATAGTAAACAGAACATAAGCATTGTAGCAGCATGCCAGTTACATTGATGGCAACAGGCCACCAACAATGGTATTTGAACAAGGTATGTTAATATGCAACCAATTATATATATGAATAATAATAGAACAGACGTCCCAACATTAAGTTTTGAGAAAAATATACCCATAGTATATGAATAATAATTAGTGATGCAGATGAGGGGTGGGGGGGAGAGAAAAAGCCCATTAACAACTGTATAGGCTTCTATTTTTCACAACAATACTGCTCAATACTCTACAGGTCTGCCCTCACTTTACATCTACCTATGGCCCATAGCTTCTTTAGCACATACATACCTGTCAAACTGTCAACCTGTAATGGTATGTGGCAGACTGGGACAACTATTGTTACATTACTAGGAGGGCTTGCACATGTCAGGGTGACATATCTGACAAAGAAGTGGTACCCGTACTGATATTGTTTGTGTCTGCTACTGGCATACTTCACCTGGATTCCTATCTTTGTCCAAGGTGATTGGCAGCAGTGACCATTAGCCATGACAGTGTGACACTTAAAAGACATGTATCGAGAAGAGTGCATGGTGTATGTACCTATCCTGCTGTCATTTACAGGCATGGGGTTGGACAGTGGGTCAGTTGTACATGGTGTATTGGTATACCATTCCTACAGCTATTACAAACATTTCTTTACCTGTAAGACCTGTGGAGAAAATATCTGTTACCACTATCTGACTGTTTCTACAAATATTCAAGATTTTTTGAGTGTGTGTGTGTGTGTGTATATATTATATATATATATACACACACACACACACACACACACACACACACACACACACACACACACACACACACACACACACACACACACACACACACACACACACACACACACACACACACACACACACACACACACACACACACACACATTTCAGTACCACTTCCTGGATTTGAACCATGTTTGGGTGTGCTAAAATTAACAACAAGGCTATTTCTCATCACACTAAGCTACTGGGGAACTGCTGTCTTTTATTTGACTTATTTCTGCCTATTACTCTGTGGGTTAGACAGTCTAACCTTGTAATCCTGGGATTCATGCATGACAGATGGTGTACTGTGTATTACTTTTTTGGCATAATACCATCGGAAAGCAAAGGTTAACACAAAGGCAATGCTGCAGGTGACACACAGTAATACATTAGACATTACTATTCAGGGTTCAGATCTTAGTGCATACCATATTTCATATTTCATTTATATTTTGCTTTACATCTCCACAATCTACTGTTTTGCATAATAGTTGGTTCTCAGAACAACCTCAGTAAATGCATGCTGTCAAAGCCATATTTGCTGTGAAGAACCTGTACACATTCTATTTGTACAACAACATACCAGAGTAAACACAACAGTTGGTGGTTTAGGTCTTTATTGTACTTATATGACACAGTGCTTTACAACTGCATATCATGTAAATCATTATTAGCCTGGCAAACTTTTATTTAATTGTTAGACACAGAACACACTACATCTACTGGCAGTACACAATTTACTCCTTCTTATTTATTTCAGTATATACTGCAAGGTAGATCTCTACTCACCAGCCTGTCAGTGCAGCCTTGTCAGTCTGTTGGCATGGGCCTCGGCATTGCTAGCCCTCTCCACTGCAGCTGTAGGGGAGAAAACAACCATTATGCATACCTGTCTATCACATACTCAAGCTAGGATTTGGTACAGCTTTGTATGAGATACTTACTAATTGCTGCAGCATTCCATGCCTGGTCATCTTGGATCCACTGGGCCAAGAGCTCTCCCTTGCTCTGCTTTAGGTCTGCATAATGATGCCGTACCTGCTCACCAGTTTGTGGGATTCCTGTGGCACTGGTGAGGTCACGTGCCAGATGGTCCCAGGACTCCGTTTTGTACTGAGAGCCCTGGTACTGCTCCTGCAGCAGTCTGTCATCATGGTTTTCTACAATGAGCCTAGCCATAACCCTGGACTCCTGAATGCCCCAGTGCTGCACCTGAAAGACCGCTCCCTCTCCAATGCCAGACATGATTCCTGCAGTGATTAGACTACAACAGGTTTGGCTGTATTCCCACCTTTGTGGTTTAAGTAAGGCCATATTCCCACCCTTTGCTGTCATTGGACCATTTTAAAATGCTAAGCTCAGCTAAGCAGTGCACAAATCCACTTAGCTGAGCTAACTTCTGCTTAGAATTTACAACTAAGCAATGTTTAAACTGGCTAAGCATAGCTGAGCACTGCTCAGCATTGCTCAGTTTTCATTTTAAAAATATCAGGATTGTAGATTAATTCATCATTACTGACACATTATTAAGTGTATATGATTTACTTTACATGACACCCCCCTATGTGCTTTCATTACATTGCCTTGGGGTGTGACTATACTGTATAGGACACTTGCGTATACATGGGTGATTTCACATGTTATATGCACTCACACTTCCATTTTGGACCAGCTACACAACCCTGTGCTACAAATATCACTTACTACATAACTTAACATAAAAAAATAATTTTAACAATGCTTTCCCATGTAAAACTAAAGTGCCTTTCTTGGTACTTGAATGCCTGCATGCAAAGTCAGGACTCTATCCACCATGCTATCTCATAGTTAAAATTTTAGCTATACTTTTTTGTTTAGCTCCTATGAGATGTTTAAGCAATGCTGAGCAGAGGGCCATAACATGCTAACCTGCTCATCTATGCTTAAACTTAACTTAGAATGGAAAAAAATTAATAAAAGCACTTTTGGTATATTTGGTAAAGCATATTTGGGAATGCACTACTTGTCATTCTATCAACTGTCTAGGTCTGTATGGGCAATATCAGTATTGAAGTCACTAAATAATGGCATAAGTTTGAGTTTTAGGCTTCTAATCCTTCCCTACATGTTGTTATATTAATATAAACCCTGCTCCTCTATCAACTTTCTAAGTTTGTAAAGGCAATATTTATGTTCTGTCCATATTTGTTCCTCCATAATTTTAGGCTTTGGCCAATTTTTGCTCTGAGAGGTTGAGACATGTTAAAGGTGCTGTACAGCGCTTTTGCATTGCAGGGGTTGTGAGACAGTACCTGTCACACACCCCCTGCATTGCTTCCTATCTGCAAACAGCCTAAGTTACAGTTGCAAAGTTTCTTCAGGTGAAGTGAGATAGACATGTAATTGTTTAAATCTGTTCAAATTAAATGTCTACAACTGCCATTTGGATAGAAGTACTAAAGTATTTATATGAGCTTGGTTTTACCCCATTTGTACTAATTAACTCCTCAGGACTTTCTTTGTCTTGTCTGGCTTACAGACATCTCGCAGCTCAGTAGCACAACTCTTCTGTACTAAGCACTAAGAGTTTTTAGAAAAGCATGTTAATGCAATGGTCTGTGGGCATGGCCTGTGCTAATTAGGCCTTTGATTAATTTGTTGATTGCTCTGCTCTGCAAGGATACTTGTGCCATTCATTGGCATCCATACTATGTAAAATCCATGGAAAATAGTGCACAAAATCCATACGTATATGCAGCAATTTATCTATGTATACCTATTCATTCCAGTGAGAAAATAATAGCAGGATGAAGAGAAACAACTTTTCTCTGCTCAGATTACTGATCGAGGTAAGTAGTGCAGTGTGGTGTTTGTGTATGTGTATATGTGTGTACGCTTATGTGAATGCATACACACACACACACACACACACACACACACACACACACACACACACACACACACACACATGTCTGCATGTGTGTGTGTGTGTGTGTGTGTGTGTGTGTGTGTGTGTGTGTGTGTGTGTGTGTGTGTGTGTGTGTGTGTGTGTGTGTGTGTGTGTGTGTGTGTGTATGTGTGTGCTTGGATACAGGGATATTGTATGAGGGGTTAGTATGATATTATGTATGTATGTATGTATGTACGTATGTATGTATGTATCTATGTGTGATCGATTCCCTCTGACTAAAGTGATCTGTGACTAGTATGGATGGAGAGACTGTAGATGCAGAGTGTGCAGACACTAGATGTGTGAACATATGCACACGTGTGTATAATGGTGAGTGCATGTTTTTATGGTTGAGTGTAGCTGAAGGGGTGTGTGTGTGTGTGTGTGTGTGTGTGTGTGTGTGTGTGTGTGTGTGTGTGTGTGTGTGTGTGTGTGTGTACACTTCTGTGTACTACTTATTTGTGCAGGATGATGAGGCACTCAACTGAGCAGTTGTCTAAACTGCTACAGTGAGTACTTCAGTTCTTCATGGTCATCATACAAACTACATTTTAATGTAATCCAGCCATACATTTTTGTCATGACTATGAATTGCATTAGATCAGAGAAGTGTGACTTGCCCTATCAGGTTAGGATGAGATGTACTCCATAGCTGCATAACTGTGAATAGCTCACATCTGGTTTTACTATGAGCTTGTACAGAGGGAACATATATTCAACATTTTCTAGTGATGATTCCTCTTATTTATATCCTGGTATTTCCATGATGTTTAGCTTCCCACATGTTAACAGGCTAATTTTAATTAGTTCATGTAATCTGTTATCCTAAATAGCTCATGTCATCTGTTATCCGTATCCTTCACCATCTATGTCTGTTACATCATAGTTTTCTATCCCTGTCTCTCACTCTTATCCTCTCCTCTCATTTTACTAAAGCCCATCCCCAGTACAAGTTAGCAAATCAGATTAATGCGTGTGTTTTTTTACTTTGATTTAGTTCTGATTCCCGTTTTAAACTGATTATGTAAAATTTATTCTGATAAATGCTCTTCTTGATATTTACATTATTGCTATGTTCTAATATGTATGAAAATATCCTTATCATTATTACAGTGCCCAATTTTGGTCACATTTCTGCACTGCTGCATTGGCTACATTTCTAGTCTGTAACAATGAATGTCAATCTGCTAGCTGGTTATTTACCAGTTCCATACCTAAATAGCATATCTGAGTCACTGGATAATACTTCTTTTCAGATACTGATATTGACTGCTCATAGGCTCTTACTGACCTTATGGCCAGAAGAGACTATCAAGAAGCTCATTCACATTGCTTAACACTGGTGGGAATCTAGCAGTGTTCCCCTTTAAGTAGACATTCTCCACATATTCTTGGTAAAAATTTGCTATCAACTATCCAGTCATCCAGACTGGTATTAAAGGTTGCATGAAAAGTACTCTGCTTGATAAGTAAGGGCATCCTATTCCAGAAATGGGGTATATGTTGGGTTTGGTGTCTGTCCTGACATCTATTCCTGTAGATGTGATAATGTAGGCTTAGATCTATAGAATTGGTGTTTGCTTTACCACTTGTTCTGTTTAGGTGAACGAGTTTAACGAGTGCTGGGTCATTTACGTAATGGAAAGCTGAGCAGAGGTTACCCTTCAGGACTCTGTATGACACTGAGTAGAGTGACAGAGCTTTTAGTCCACCAGAGTAGCTAAGGGTACTGAGACCTGAGATCTTTTTATAGAGGAAACATTAAGGTCTCTCAATCTGGTTTATGTGCTTGGTGAGGTACATGCTGAAGGATGCATTGTATTCAATGATGGGCCTAATAAGGGAAGAATAAAATGTGACTATGACTTATTTGGACCTTGAGGAGATGCCATGAGGGATAACCTGTGCAAGGTAGAAGGAAAGGAGAGTCTGCAGTCAACATACATACCCAAGTCCCAGATGACTGAGATAAACTTAAGTGGAACATTATGTATATGGTAAGCAGTGCTGCATTTCTTGATGTTAAGGCTAAGTCGTTGATTAACACACTAGGCATTTGTTTGGTCTGGCCCTCACAGAAGAATTTGTGTATCAGATTGAGGTTTGATAACCTCCCTCAGTTTGCAATCATTAGCAAACATGATTAGCCTAAGTCCCTTGATAACAACATTTATGTCACAGATATATATATATATATATATATATATATATATATATATATATATATATATATATATATATATATCAGAGAGGAGAGACCCAGGACACAGAGTGCTGGGGGACACCAACAGTGGCATTTTTCTGTCTACAGCAAAAAATACCCCCACCTTTAATGGTATGGGTGGTATGGGTTCTGCCAGACAGCCAATTACCAATCCACTGAACTATGTATTGGTTAATGTTAAGGTGGGAGACAGACAGTGTATTACATGCAGTGTTCAACTACTATTGATAATACTCCTTGTGTATGGGTCTATACTACATGAATGAATGATCAAAATGTCGAGTACAACATACTTGACATACTTTGATTGAACGTTCATATAACTGGTGACTCCAAATGCAGAAATGTAGAGTTCCGAAATGTTTTAGTTGGCCTTGCTAGTGAGTGTAGTGTGTGACGTAAACACGCTACATTGTCCAGAATGGCTAGGTAAGAGGCTTCTTTACTTTTATATACCAACTCTGAGATCGCTGTACATTGGGGAAAGGGCAATTTCCTGGTAATCACTTGTGTATGAAGTCACTTTGCGATTACCAGGAAATTGCCCTTTTCCCAATGTACAGCGATCTCAGAGTTGGTATAATTAGTTAGGAGGTGTGGGGGGCAAAGCCCCCCACTTTGTTTTAAAAGTATGTGTGTTTGTCTAGGTGTGTAAGTGTTTGAATGATGTTAGTGTGTAGGGGTTTGTATGCATTGGCTGTATGTGTGTGTGTGTTGTATGTTAGTATAGGGAAGGTGTGGGACAAACAAAATCTTTTGATTTTGTATTTTTCAGGGTTTTTAGGTTTTGATTACATGAATGATCGATCAAAGTGTGTCGAGTATGTTGCACTCGATGTTTTGATCGTTCGTCCATGTAATATAGACCCTTGTGTATGTAGGTAAGTAACTAGCACCTACATTTCCATTCTCCTATAAGATCATCTAGTACTGAGCAGTTTCATACTGAACCAGCTAATCAAGTAATGCATATGATTAGATTCTGCATATAATTAATCAAATATATTATTTTACTTCTGTTTCTTAAATGCTTGCAATGAATATAGAACTAGATCTGTATGTGGTTAGTTTTGTCTATATAGCTTCACTGGCTAACTATTTGTCTAGGCTAACTGCTAAAATATAGTTAGATTGAAACCTGGCTAGTGTGGAACTATATTTCCCATCTCTGGTAGTTCATGATTTTCTGTCTTTGATGTCAGATGTGGGAATGGATTCTTATCAGGACTTATCATCATCACCACTGAATACTGGTTTGGGAATTTTCCTTGCCTTATGGATCTTGTTTTCTCTGAATAGGCTTCAGAAGTTTATTTCTGTGATATTAAGGGGAGAACATACACTTGGGAGTGCTTTGACAGAATCTGCCCCACTCTGCCACATGGAATTTGCAGCATTGGCAATTTCCCTAGTGGAGGGTTGGCATACAGGGTTTGATTCTCACCTTGGAGGGAAATTAGCTAGGCTTAAAATGGCCCCCAAGGGCAGCTCTAGCCTTATACTTGCCTGTGAACTTATAAACT
The DNA here is from genome assembly GCF_019279795.1 of Protopterus annectens. Taxonomy (NCBI): domain Eukaryota; kingdom Metazoa; phylum Chordata; order Ceratodontiformes; family Protopteridae; genus Protopterus; species Protopterus annectens. The sequence continues at coordinate 1,049,467,101 of NC_056730.1, forward strand.
AGTCTCCACATAATTTTGGAATCACCTCCTTATCCAGTACCCCTTCCACCTTTTTTGTACTTTTCTTTAACATACGAGTGTTAGTTTATCTTTTAGTCATTTGTTAGTTTAGAACATAATGCAGCAAAAAGGAAATGAAAGCTATTTAAATGCTTTGCTATGGACTGGCAATCCAGTTCTACTCTGCATGAAAGTCCCTATGATTTGCTCCAACCCAGATTTCCTGGTGTAGCTGATCAGCAAAACTTTATGTTTAATTTGCTTCTTGTGAAAAGTATCATGCACCTGACTTTTGCTGGAAATCATTGTTATGGTACTGCTGAAGATAATGAACCAAAACCTGGTGGAATTCTTCTGGATGATATGACTACTCTAATATATCATCTGCTTACATACAACTCGTATATCTACAAGGGTTCCAGGTTGATCTACTCTGTGCTGGTAGTTTAGTCAAAAATTCACTGATTTTACTGCATAGCTGTTGACACAAAAACTCAACCTTGTTTCCACAAAGCCATCTATTTCATTTCATGTACAATTGTTCTGTTACTACATTTTGACAGATGTGACAGGTCCAAGGGAACCAGTAGAATGACCGTTTTTCTCTTGATCAATAAAAGCCTGCCATATGCTATCCTAGCCTCTTCCTCACTAATATGTATAGCCTAATGCTAAAATTAATTTGTATGGGGGCCATCAGAATATGTCCTGGGGAGGTGTACTTTTCTCCACTTGGTGATTAATCTATGATAGCAGAAATGAGCTGTTATTATACCCACAATTTGGTCATAAATGAATATTTGACTACTTCAAATTGAACTTCATTCACCTTTATTTCTGCACTTATAAACTAAGCATATTACATATTAAAAACCATCAGTATGCTAAAACATTAAAACAATGCAAGCTACATATGAAAAACTGCTAGAATGCTAAAACATTAAAATAATGCAAGCTACATATGAAAAATTGTCAGTATGCTAAAACAAAACAATGCAAGCTACATATGAAAAACCGTCAGTATGCTAAAACATTAAAACAATGCAAGCTACATATGAAAAACTGTTAGTATGCTAAAACATTAAAACAATGCAAGCTACATATGAAAAACCGTCAGTATGCTAAAACATTAAAACAATGCAAGCTACATATTAAGAATCATCAGTATGCTAAAACATTAAAACAATGCAAACTACATATGAAAAACCACCAGAATGCTAAAACATTAAAACAATGCAAGCTACATATGAAAAACCGCTAGAATGCTAAAACATTAAAACAATGCAAGCTACATATGAAAAACTGTCAGTATGCTAAAACATTAAAACAATGCAAGCTACATATGAAAAACCGTCAGTATGCTAAAACATTAAAACAATGCAAGCTACATATTAAGAATCATCAGTATGCTAAAACATTAAAACAATGCAAACTACATATGAAAAACCACCAGAATGCTAAAACATTAAAACAATGCAAGCTACATATGAAAAACTGTCAGTATGCTAAAACATTAAAACAATGCAAGCTACATATGAAAAACTGTCACTATGCTAAAACATTAAAATAGTGCAAGCTACAAATGAAAAAACGTCAGCATGCTAAAACATTAAAACAATGCAAGCTAATATATGGTTAAAGCAATAAATATTAATGAGTAAAAATAAATATATAAATAAATTAAAAAAAATCAGTACAGTTGTACATTCTAAAAATACAAGATGGAAAAAAGAAATTTCAGAGATTTCTTAAAGCATCCCAAGTGGGTGACATCTGAAGTCACTGCTGTAGTAAGTTTCAAAGGTATGGTGTCTGACAGAAGGGGAAAAAAAACACTCTCCAGAAGTTTCCACTTGCACCCTCAGAGCAACTAAGCAGCCATGCAAAGGGATTGGAGTGGATGGTAAAGAACAAAGTTTTTTTTTAAAGCTGCTAGGTCCCTAAAGCATGTAGGGTTGTATAAACTGCTACAATAACTTTATACACTGTGCAATAAATGTAGGTAGCTAATGCAGAGTTTGGTGGTCAGATATGCTGTTCTTTTAACAGGGAATTCAGAAAGTAGCTGGGCAGTGGAGTTTTGAACTAATTGCACCGAACAGATAACTCATAAAGAGACAAATGTAAGAACAATGATAGCAAGGTCTAGAGGTGGAAGAATGTATTTGTTCATGGTGATATTCCATAGATGGTGACAAGAAACTTGACAATAGCAGACACCTCATCCCAAAATATTAACTTCTGATGTGGTTCATTCCAAGACCATACTCTCACTAACAAACACAAGCTTGTCATCACTCTAAGTAATATTGAGGTTAAGAGGCTGAATCCAGAATCTCCTGAAGCTGCATGGTCCAACAAGATCATAGTTTTTGATGTGAAGAGTTTTAGCCATTAACTTTGCATTCAGTGGTGTAGATGCTACAGACTACCTGTGGAGGTACTGATGACAGTTATATACTCTCAGACAAAGAAGACACACAACTGTGTATCAATAACTTAGCAGTAGTAACAGAGGACCTCCTCTAATGAATACTCCCAAGTGCAGCCTGTACACAATGGATAAGAATGGTCATAGAGTTAAATCTGTGGAATTCCACACTCCAGAGAGTTATGAGGTTCAGAGGTATGTACTAGGCTAATGACCACCAGAACAACCTAATTATGTCCCTGTGTATCATGGAAGTTTATCAGGAAGGGGTATGTTAGTTAGGAAGTTTCTAGAAGTTATGTGAGGGGGAATATGTTGGTTTGGGCATTACTGTCTGCCTCTGTTTATAAGAGAAATGGGAGCAGTGATGAATTTCTGATTTCCCCTCCATTGGTCAAGGTTATTCTTAAATAGGGTTAAGAATGTTCTCTGCTTCACATGAATAGTGAGCCTGTTCCAGAGCATGGGGATCCTCTGAGACATATATCACCAACATATCTTATTTATGTCACACGCAAAATTTAAATCCATGAATCTAGTGGTTCTGATGCTGTTCATTTTGCAGATGTGCAAAAGGTTCATCAGAGCTTGACCTGAGGCTGCCTTGTATATCAGGCATAGATTGCCTCTCAGTAACCTGAAACAGATAGAGTATGGAGATATGGCCTTAAGGTGACCCATATAGGACAATGTGTTTATACCTGGATTCTCATGGTAAGAAACCTTTGTGGGCATTCCCACTGTTACATATGTCTGGTCAGGTATATGTCAAAGGGGACAATATAGTCAATTTTGGGGCTAAGGGCTGAATAAAGTGGCACTGTGACTTCCTTGGACCTGGATGCCATGCCTTTACTTATAAGTTGGGTGACATAGAATAATTTTCTTACTACCTTGGCCACATGTTGGTCAAAAATCCAGATTACTCTCTACATACGTTCCCAGATCCCTGACTACCATGTCAACTCATAGGTATTGATGGAGTAATTAGTCTGGGTGGCAATTTTCCCAAAAGGCCCTATAATAAATTTTTTGGCATTATGTTTTAATTCATAACTTTGGAAACAGTCATTTGTCTGTGTTAGACTGTCTTGTAAAATATTTGTGTAATGGGAAGGGATCTATGATAGGCTCCAAGTTGCAGTCATCTGCAAACCTGGTCAACCAAAGGCCTTTGATATTAGCGTTTACCTTTGAGAAGTAGATGGCAAATGGGAGCAGTCCCAGCATGGAGCCCTGAGGTACCCCAGTAGTGACTGGTCTCTTAGTGGAGGTGGTATCATCAGTCCTGACTTCCTGGGTCCTGACTTTGAGCCAGCTGGCAAGCCAGAGAGTTATGTAGGGGTTTATGTCAAGTTCTGTGAGTTGGTCAACTATACTGGCATGGAGTATTGTCCTTAACGCCTTAACCAGGTCCAGGTAGGTGGCATGTTCTGTTTTCCCCTCATCCATTGCCTTGGTGACCTTTTCAAAGAAGTCCACCAGATTTAGTAGGTATGACTTTCCCTTGACAAAGCCAAAACTGGGTTGGTTCCAGTGTCTGAAGGTTGCCTATGTCTTTGTTGATCATATCTGTGATAATTTGTTCCATGGCTTTGCATAACAGAATAGCCAGACTTATAGGTCTGTAGTTTCCAGCATCAATTGATGATCTGCCCTTGTGAAGTGGGATAACTGTTGACGTCTTATTGTCAAGGTACAAAGCATGTTGTAAGGCTATAGTTGAAACATGATAGGTCATGTTTCAAGCTATTTAGGAGCCATCTCAGGATATTATCAGGGCCCACTGAAGCTGTATTTTTGGCCTTAGTAAGTATCACCAGGACCTGCTCTATAAATAGTTGTGGGGGTTATGCTAGTAGGTATTTCATAGGGAAGATGGAGAAGTAGGGTGAAGTTTGAATGGAATTTGTCAGCCAGCAAATTCACTGTCTAGTAATGCTCAGCGAAGGTAGCACCATTGATCACCAGTTCAGCACATTGATGTGTGCTGCCTTTGAGATTTCAGACATAGCTGTAGAAGGCTTTGTGGTTGTCTTTAGCCTGTGAGTCTATCCTGAACTCATAATTGTCATGATCAGACTTAATTAGTCCTCGTTAACTGTTTAGTTTAATTAAAGAGCTCCTAGCATTATGAGAGTTGATGTTCCTGATTTTAGCCATGACTTTTTTTCCTTTTGTTATATACCCTAATAAGATTAGAATTCCACCAGTGTAGTTTGTTTTTAGAGTTTGTTTGGACTTACTTAAAATAGGTACAGCAGCCTCTATACAGCTGTTTACATTATTGTACAGGGTCTCTGTGAATAAGTTTTCATAGGTTTCTGTGATCTCGGAGTTGGGAGGACCACTGAAGTTTGACAAACTATCATTTAAAAGGGTGCAGTTTGCTTTGGAATATTTCCTAATTGTTACTGGGTTTGTTGGGGTTACCGAGTTTTGTGATATGACCTCATATGTGAGGATGTGACATGGTGGGGTGCAGCACCCTCCTATATTGGTGAGGACCGGGTCCAGTGTATATGGTCAAGGATAATTATGATAATAAAGTCCAGGAATCATTGTACCTGAAAATATGAGGCAGTGTATGCTTCCCAGTCTATAAAGGGATAGTTAAAGCCTCCCATTAATAGAGTATTTAGTTTAATGGTGAGTGTCTCCCGCATACCTCTCAGCCATAGTGAATTCACCTTCGAGAGGCAAACTGAAAGCCTATCAAAAACTCACCTGGGGGCTTGGACAGTGTCTGTATATTTTACTATATACGTATGTTTGTATGTTCATCATGTTGAGAAGGAGGGCAGCACAGCAGGCAGCAATGAGTGGAGGATGGAGCTGTTACACTTAGTTTTAACTTAAGTTGGCTCAAGCCCAAGGACAGGAGAAGCAAGTACTTTCATTTTACAGTGCAGTGCAGCAGAGCAGAGTCCAGTCCAGTCCATCCAGCATCTGCACTCCCAGGAATCCCAGACCCAGATCAGGAGAATGAGAATTCAAAAAATTTATCTCTGGTGGCTCGACCACCTCCGGCTCCAGCAGGTTAAAGAAAAAAAACACATATATATACGATCCATTCAGCATCATTATTCTGTCCTAAGATTTGGAGTCTATATTACATGAACAAATGATCAAAATGTCAAGTACAACATACTCGACACACTTTGATCGAACGTTCTTGTAATCGGAGACTCCAAATGTTGAAATTTGGAGTTCTGAAATGTTTTGGTCAGCCTTCCTAGTGAGTGTAGCATGTGATGTAAACACGCTACACTGTTCAGAATGGCTACGTAAGAGGCTGCTTTCTTTAATATACCAATTCCGAGATCACTGTACATTGGGGAAAGGGCAATTTCCAGGTAATTGCTTGTGTAAGAAGTCACTTTGCGATTACCAGGAAATTGCCCTTTCCCCAATGTACAGCAATCTCGGAGTTAGCATATTTAGTTAGGGGGGATGTGGGGGGTTGTTTTAAAAGTATGTGTGTTTGTCTAGGTGTGTAAGTGTTTGAATGATGTGAGTGTGTAGGGGTTTGTATGCATTGGCTGTATGTGTGTGTGTGTTGTATGTTAGTATAGGGAAGGTGTGGGACAAACAAAATCTTTTGATTTTGTATTTTTCAGGGTTTGTAGGTTTCGATTACATGAACGAGCGATCAAAGTATGTCGGGTATGTTGTACTCGACATTTTGATCGTTTGTTCATGTAATATAGACCCTAAGATTTGATTTCACATAAAGTGTCAAAGACTGAAATAATGTCAATTTGCTTAATCCAATTAGTCTGCATTTCTTTTTTTTTCTCCTTACATTCACTTCACTCCTATTTGTTTTGGCAGCCGTAAATGTAAGCATCAGCCCACAGATTTTAAACATTATTTGCTGCTACTTACTATTGTCTGTTGCTTTAGCTAGTTATAATGCTGCAGGCTGCACATTGTCAGAAAGTTGTTGGAAGAGTTTTTAATCAGATATAGTTTTGGGTTTTGGTGGTTTAATGTAGCTGGATTTAAGCACACTGTCTTGGGTACTGGTCCGGATTTACTTGTGCTGCTGCTAACTCATCTGACAGCACAGATGAGAAAAGATGGTTGGTGAGACAGACATGATTGCTATCTGTGTAAGTGTTTACACTGGGGAGAAGTGAAAGGATCAAACTAAACAGTAAGGACAGTTACGAGAAGCAGCACAAGCAGGTGAATGTAGTATCTACTACCTAATGCCTGGGCTGGATGCATAATGAAGGTATTCCTTATGAAAAGGGCTGTTGATTTACAGAATGAAGTAACTGTATAATCTGTAGTGAAGAACTAATCCATATGTCATTTAGGAAGGCAGATGACCAATGGAAAAGTGTGTGGGGGGGTAAGGAGGGATGGAAGACAGGCAGAAGGTTAAATGCTGATTTGATAAGTTAATTGATTTCTCCTTCTTCTGTCAAGCAATTGAATGCAATAAAATTAAGTGAATTATACTGCACAGTTGTGTGAATAGCCACCATAGTAGTTGATATAGGATTTCTTCTCTTTCTCTGCAGTAATTGTTTCCTTGTAGTTCTTTTTGGCTGCTTTTGCTATTACTGCTACTACTAGAGTGCATTTTGTTAGGATAGGCAAGTAAAGGTAGTATTTAAGTAATTTTATCTTTGTAGAGATGTTAGATGGTATTAATGCTATATGTCCATCCATAACACCATAACAAGATGACAGCTTTACCTAGATACTGTATTTAGGAGGCAGAGAGGTAGAAAATGCACTTGTAGTAACCTACCTATATACTGTATATATAAGACAGTGAGGTAGAAAGGCAAGTGTACATCTGCAATCATTTAACAGGTGTTGCTGTATATGAGGTATTGTCTCTACATGATGTGCAGTCTGTGATGAGACAGGTTAATTAATAAATTTAGCTGGTAACATTCAATAATCTAGAAGACAGGATTTAAGAGAAGATGACCTACATACATGCCATATACATATGCTTTATATTTATTTTACAGATTTTGGAATTATCTCTGTCATCCATTAAAATTCCTTATTTTTGGGTTATGGGAAGACTTTTTGCTTTAGCATCTGCTGATAGATATTCCTGTCATCGTGTTACCTACTTCCACCCCTTTATCACGCGCCTGGCTCTTAGTAGAGACACGTTTGAACTAGCAGTACAAAATGGCTTTTTTTCCATGGAAAAGTCCAACACTTGCTGGAAAACTTTTGGCTTTACTTGTATCCTAATGTAAAGAGTGTGGAATCATAGGTAAATGTCTCTGAAACTGTTATGGTAAGTGCTCACACATTTATTCTTTGTCTCCTGTGTTAAGATTCAGGAATGATGCACTAATGATTTCAAGTCAGAGTGAAACTTACCTTTTATGTTTTTTTTTTTTTTTTCTTTTTGGCTTTCATAGTCTGTGTCTGTGGTAAGAAATATATGGGTGTGATGTGAAATATTTTGTTCCCAAATTAGTTTTATCTCATCAGTGTGGTTCAGATGTTGTTAATATAAACATGTTCAGATATTAATATAAATAAAACAGTTTTGTTTCTGGTTATATTTTGTGTTATTTAATATTAGTGTAAAGCAGTAAATTTTATATTATAAAAGAAAAACTGTATTTTAGTTTTGCACAAATTCAAAGTTTGGTACAAGTTCAAATATTAATATAAATAAAACACTATTGCCCTTTTGTTATTTTGTGTTTAATATTTTGTCTGTTCTTTAATTTGCTTGCAAAATTTGGTCTCCCACAATTCCATTGGAATGGATGGGGGTCACATAATTATGTATGCAAATGTTATGTTAATCAGCATACAGATTTTTGGCTAGTTAGATTGAGAGGTATGGTCTCCAGTAGGTCTAGGTATGAGCTATGGGGTTCTAAAGGCATATAGGGTGACCTATATCTTGCTAGGGTATGGTATGGGATTTTGTCTTTGCTGAGTTGCATGTAGATAAATTCCAAGGTATTGTCCTGTTTAACCAATGTAGAGTTATGTTTGTTGCTAATATGGTTTGAGACTGCTCCACCTTTTTTCCCCATGTGTGCAGCTGATGGTCTAAATGTGTGGAAGGCACTGAAGCTTTTCACTGCTAAAGTTCTTTCTGCAGATTTAAACCATGTCTTGATAATGGTACAGATGTAGCTAAGAAGCACAACAAACTGCAACACTGTAATCCAAGCCAAATGGCTAAAAGAAGAAACCAGCAGAACTTTTAAAGGTTTATTTTGAAATAGGCCTTTAAAAGTTCTGGTGGTTTCATCTTTTTAGCCATTTGGCTTGGATTACAGTTTTGTAATGGTACAGATGTCTTTATTCTCCAGAGTAAGGAGAGCTTGTAGACTGTGCCATTTCTTGTTTAGGCTCCTAACATTGAGCAGTAACACCCTTAGGTTTCTTTTGGCTTTATTTGCCATATTGGTAGGTTTGTCAATTTGGCATTGCCTAAAAAGGGTCTAAAAGGGTGGATAAAGTTTTAGCCAATATTTGGAAGCCTAGGGGAGACATGTGCAGACCATCCATTTCAAAGCAAAGTGGTTTGATAAGCATGTCCTCCCATGCTGACAAATATTGAATCCTCCCTGGAAAGACACCAGAATCTAAGTCAATTATTGAAGTCAATCATCTTTTGTTCATACTATGGCATCATCTTTGGTGAAGGTAGAGTGCTGCTGAATGCACGGCACATACCTTCCTGAGACACATATTCAGGGAGATCACTGTCTGATTTCATATAATCCAGGGATGCACGTTTCAGTTCAGTAACACCCACATAAACTATGATAGAATCATACTGGTACCTGTGGTGTAGTGACTTGAGTGCAGGCGTAACTTGGCAGATCCTGGCTCTAGATAAGCAGCTGACCATTATCTTCTCCTTGTTCAGTCTGGTGAATGGGGTATCCGTGTGTCATACAATGAAATCCCCTATGACAAGAGTCCTGGGTAATGTGCTTGCTTGCCTTTTAAGTTTTGCTCATGTGACTTCACTGGGTGTTGGCATATGTCTGGTGTTTGGTGTTGCTTTTGGTGAGTACTGTAGAGGCTGCTTAGGATAGAAATAGCCTCCAAAGCTATCCCTTGAAATCACTCTCAAAGTCATTAGGCAAACAAGACAAGACAAGAGCAGATGTTGGCAGTTCACAGTATTTCCAAAGAAATTGCAAAAAAAAAGTACCATTATCCAGCTGTTTAAATCTACAGAGAGATTAAAGAAGACCAAAACAGATTAAGAAATCTGATCTCATCTCTAATTATTATAGCTATTAGGATATAATTTATAAGCTTAGTGAGGCTGATTCTACTCCTATGATAGGTATTTATTCCAGACCGAAATGGGTTGAAGAGATCTTATTCCTGTAAGAATGAGTCACACTACACATATATCAACTTATTAATAACCTTACTTAATTAATAACCTTACTAATAAATTGCAGGTCTGAGCTAAGGCAGTAACTACTAAAATAATCAGGATCCAAGGATGATTTCTACAGAACTGTCACTAAAGCCTTCTTAGATGAGGATAGAAAGACCATTCAAAACTCAATGAGGAAATGCCAGTCTGATAGAATACAAGGCCAAGTATTCCAGATAATGTGAAACCAGCCAACTAAGGTAAGGGTGAAGACTGCAAAATGTTTGGCACAAATTTAATACAAAGGCTATGACATCAGAGTAATCAGGTGTTAGAAATTCATCCCAGCATCAATAAACAGAATTGCAACCCATACTAACAACCTGAATCATTCTAAAATTAGTCTCTGACTCAACTTGTAGTAAGCTTACCTGGAAAATCAAGGGAACAAACCAGGCTGAGCTACACAGACTGTCAACCAGATGGAAAATAATTGCCAATTGGTATGATGCAGCACAGATCATTGTTAATGAGCAATGAGGATGGTGATCCAATATAAGCCTGTCCTCCAAAAGGCAAGTACATCTCCATTAACATTTAAGTCTTTACCCTTCCCACCTGAGAAGAAGGAGCTCAGGTTCAAAGCAAGGATTATGTGTCACATGGCATATACATAGTGAGACAAATGGCTACACTGCAGCTATCAAAGCTTTATTGTAGATAATGACAAGCCAATGCATCTTAATTGTACTGGACTCTAAAAGTAGCTGGTGAAGAAAAAGTCTCATTGTTTCAAGAATGGCAGTAAATAAATTCCTGCTGTCCACCTAGAGTCATCAAAATCTGAGGGCTGTATTTCAGGAAGAAAAATGACAAAATGGACCAGATATTGATCTGACCATGAGACCACTTCGTCAAGTCAAAGGTTATCACATCTAGTTGGCAAACTAACTGCAGGGTATCACAGAAATAATTACCCGAACACACCCAAACCAAAACCCCTTTCTCAAGAGCCATCCTACTTTCCTCAACCTAAACGCTGAAGTTACTCAGAACTACCCAGTTTGTATTACCTAAAACTTAGGCAAAAGATAGTTGGTAAACTCTTGAAGGACCATCTCATGCAGTCTGGAGGATGGTGTATCAGGATAAACCTATATATTTCTTCTTGCACTCATGAAATATTCAAAAGAATTAGTGTGCTTGATAACAACTTTGGTTGTATGGAGTTGAGAATTAAAATCCTCAAGTCATTTCTAGCATTGCAGGATAACCATTTGAAATGTTGGGACTCACAATGCTGAGTCCTGGAATGTAGATAGTGAATAACCAAAAATCGATAGTGAATAACCAAAAATCTAGACTTAGTCTTAAATTTTCTTTTCTCAAAATATTCAGTTTCCTTTGAAGTATGGTGATCTTGGAGTTGGTATATTTAAGTTTATGGTGAGCAGTGAGGACTTCCCCTCTCAAAAAATAAATAAATAAATAAATAAAAAAGTATATAGGAGAAGAACACAGTTTGATATTTGTTCTTTTTTTGTATATTTGGTCTTTTATTCACCATTTTGTGATTCATGGCTGATCGTCCCAACATTTCAGTTATACCTCTCAACTGTCCAGATTTTCACAGAATATCCAGATTTTTGCCTCATATTTTTGGTCTATTCCTTATACAATTTGTGGTTTTCTAGGAAATCATTGAGGACTGAAGTCACCAAGTTATGACATGTATTTGAGTTTCAGACTTCATATCCTTTAAAAAATGCATGCTAACATAAATCCTGTTACTCCAGCAACATGCTACATTTATAAGAACAGTATTTAAAATTTGTCCCAATGTTTGGTTCTAGGTCCTCCCATTATTTCAGGCCTTGTCCAGATTTCTTGTATCAAGTGGTTGAGAGGTATGACTTCAGTAGGAGCAAGTATGCAGTCTGGTCCCTATTATGAATGCAAAGTTCCAAATTACATAAGTCAGAGAACATTGCAAGCTTGTTGTTAATGAATGTTGCATATGGATACAACACCCTTAACAAATCCACTCGAGAATGGGTACCTGGGACCTGCCTGTAGTTGAATACAGGCACCCTACATTCTTATGCAAAAAAGAGTGCATGAACTGCTACATGAAATTTTGATTCAAGGTGGAGAATGGCAACCAACCCTGGGACACAGTCCCTCCTCAGGCCAGGAGCTCTCATAAAGGGCCATCTCTGACATCTCCCTTTATATTTTTCATAAAACATGGGACTTGCTGCTCATTTCAAAGCATATGCAGAGGAATAAATAGTTATCAAAGGAGATCCCTTGGTCTCTGTCCTAGCTACAAAGATCAGATACTTGTCCATAAATTGCAATACAGCATGACATACAAAATTAAAATTCAAACACATCAAACATCAAAAGCTAATAAATGTGAAAGACAACTTAATGTCTGATAAATCCATACTGTAGAATGACAACTCGGACCATAATAACAATCATAATGATGAAAACGTAAACAGAGAAGATATTTAACTTTGATCCCTAGTAAAGTTTAGGGCCTGGAAGACAGAGGGCATATCAGTTGTCACTGGTTGGCCAGAAAATGCTGGGAACACAAAAAATAGATGAACATCACTAAGAAACCTAAAACAAAAAGGTATGAAACAAGGTTCCCAGTCCTGAGAAATGCATAATATCCCAAGAATGAAAAGCTCATAGGACAAAATTGTAGAATGAAGCCAACAATCCAAATAAAAGTACATACAGTTAATATTTAGTGAGAGTATTAGCACTCACAGTGTCAGAATATAACAGCAAGATGTTAAAAAATAACCAAATCAGGCAAAAGAAAAAAAATGGATCCAGATCCAAGGATGTAGTTGATCCACCACACTTGGCACTGATTAGCCTGATCATTGGGTAAAATGCCCCTTTTTATATGTACCACCCTCCAAATTCTTGTCACAGCTGGAATAACCACAATGCTTTCTCATTAAAAAATAAAGGGCCTAAATAATAAAATGTATCCAGACCATTTCAAAGCCGTGTCCCTCTTCTCAGGCTACTGAGAGATGAATGTGCCTGACATATAGAGCTTCAACAAACCCTGTGCTGTCAGACCTGTTAGCCATTTGCAAGTCTAATGTTATCATAAATACCTACTCAGTGGATCTCAATCTCTTTTGCAAAATAAACAGAACATATTTGGAGATAGGTATGTATCACAGAGAATATCACTTCTATATAATCACCCTTCACTCCACATAAAGCAAAATACCTCCCTTACACTATTCAAATGTAATTTGGGTGAGTGCATGGGTAACAGGAAATTTACCCCCTGGTTCAACACCTCTGTCCCTCATGGACAGTGGTAACATAAATGTCCCAACACATCCTTGTTCAACCCCAATCTGGATTCTTTGTATTAAAAATATAACATTTGATCTTTACTGATCAATAGCCTAGTAAGTACCTATGAATCTATAAAAATTGGTGCAAATATGTTAAAGGCACTGCAGTGATGCACACAAAAGCAAACACATATTTGGACAGAAAGCTAGACAATTAGTCACTGCAATTTATCTTACCTAGTAAGTGAGTAGAAATTTTAGCATAATTATGATGTAACTACCCTAATATATCACCTGGTTAAATACAATGCAGATCCAGTAAATGATGGCCCATCCAGGCCTATTCTTTAAAGTAGAAATCACTCCTTTCTGGACTACATACTCTTGTGTGTGTCAAATTGAAATAAAGGATGAATAGGATTTGTGATGCCTCAGTGTGTGTGAAAATTAAGTAATAAATACTGGCCAACTTTGACATATAAGCTTAAGAAAATCCAAAAATACATAATGGAGATATTCTGTTACTCACAGATACTCATCTGGCTTTCAGAGCTTACTAACTCTTGTGCTGCCATTACATACTGATCTGGCAGCCATCTCAGCTTATTACTTTCTGTAGACCAAAGACAAAGGACGAGTGATATAAAATCTTATGTCAGATTTATATTTGTGTGTCTGGACTGCTGCTCTGCCATGTTCTGATCTTGAGCCTACTCTGGAATCTCTTCTTATCGGTTCATTAGGCTCTCAAACCAATATTTTTCTCTGAAGAATCATAAGCTTAGAGAAACTAAGGATAGACCTATTCTTCCACCAGCTCTTGAAGCTGAATGACAATATGTAGGTCAAGAGGAAGTATTCTGAGACTGTGGGGGAATTAAAAAAATTATTTGTTTTGCTCCCTTTCCGGGTGTCCATCACAAGCTGACCATTCCCTAGCACAAGTGGACTGTGCATGGAACACAGTTAACCCCTGATTCTCTTGTTAAACTTTAAGCATAAAACCTGGAAAGAGTCTGGTCTGTTCCTTGCTAATATACCGGATCTGGTAGCCAGGATATTGATGGAGATCTCATGTATGAAATGCTTTCCTTTGTATTCCACAGTGAAAGAGTATTACTGAAAACAAGTCTGTTTTTTTTATGCCAAAGGTTGTGTCTGCAAGCATTCTTTGTTTTTTTTCAATAATTTTTATTTATTATTTTCATCAATACAGAATAGCAAACAAAGTACAACAAGAAGAGGTATCACATATTCACAATAAGACAGTTGTTATACATTGAGGTTAATACAAAAAGAGATAAACAAACTAACAATAATGTTTACACTATATACATAGATGCTTTCAATATTCAGAAAAAAAAAGGAAAAAAAAGGGTGTTACAATTCAGTAAGAGTTGTTGTGGATAGAAATCTAAATTAGAGAAGAGAAAGAAGAGAAAATGAAAACTCAGATGAATCATGGGTATTAATTAGGACCTCTTAATCGTAGTTAAGTCTGGTTAATTGTGGTAAGCTAAGTAAGAATAATATTAAAGACTTGTTCCCATAATTTCCTAATCTTATTGCTTTCATTCTCCTTGTCAATTAAAATTTTTTGGGCTAACAGGTGTTTAGTCGCCATTATTCTAAAACTCTCCCAAGAGATGTTAATTACGTTAAGCCAATTGGTTGCTATATAAAGTTTCATTAAAAGGAACATGTTGATCAGTGTAACTGCTTGTGCTTTAGGAATATTGTTTGGTAAGATATGTAAGAGAGTAAATTCCCAGGTGAGAGTAGATGTCTGATAGCCCATTTTTTGTAGTTGAAGTTTAAGGGAGTTCCAAAGTTTAAATGCACACTTACAGCTCCAGAATAGATGTAATATATCAGCTGTTTAGTCTTTACTGCGAGAACAGAATGGGGATTTCTTTGGGTCAAATTTATGTAGAATGGTGGGAGTGAAATGTGCATTATTATAAATCATAAGTTGTGTGAATGCTAGTTTTTTAAGAGGTATAGATTTAATTGTTAGGTTAATTGCTTGGTTCAGTTGTTGGTTATCAATGGAAGAATTAATCTTTCTCCAGTAGTTTGAAACAAGTATATCTTTATGGAATCTGATGTCTTTTATTAATTTATATGTATTACTGATGTATTTCTTAGATGAGAGGATGGTTTTCCTGAGTAAATTACAGGTTATTATATCATTGTTGGTTATATTGTAGTTTTGGAGATAACTAGTACATAGTTCTTTAATTTGCCTTAAAATTACTATATAAGATTTGGGGAGATTCAATTGGTTCCTCATTTCTTGTAACGGACAGTTTAGATATGGGTATATGTCTTGGATGGATGTATTAATTAATCGAGGAAAGGAGTTCAGGTTAAGGGTTTGGTTGTTTATTTTAAGGTTGGGATTTTTGTGCAACGGTTGTAATATCATTATAGTTTGTGCAAGATTTAAATATTTAAAGAGTTTTTGTGTTATTGATATAGAGTGTTTAAGGGGTTCTATTATATTGTATGATTTTAATAAATTTGTATTTATGAATGGTAGGGCTTTGGGGTTGATATCCAAGCTTTTAGTGTGTCTTTGGTATATTGTAAGCCACAATGGGGACCGATCATTATTCTTTGGGTTGTATTCAGCTATTCGCAATACTCAGTGTGTCTGCAAGGATTCTTAATCAGACCATTAAATTGTTAGTGCTGTTTGCAAACAATCAAAATTATGGAAAGTACTGTCTGCATCAGTTGGATGATTGTAAGCAGCCAAGGTACTATGCAAGAAAGACTTAATTTCAGAAACATTGATTATCTTAAGATTGTTTTTTTTTTTTTGCTTTTTAAAATTAAAAAGTCAGCCAGTCAATAAAAAGGTACTTTCTAAATGGTCATCATGCTATGATAAATAAAGCAAATCTCTTCAAGACACAGTGAAAGCCTATTCCTAATATGGCAGCAGCCATATCAGCAGCATATTTCAGTAATATGTTTCTGGAAGTTTTTTTTTTGAGGCCGTAATATGGACTACTGTCCATACCTTTTTGAGGCACTGTAATATGGATACAGAGCCCATGGGTAGGGTGGCTTTAAGTACTGCTGTTTTTTTTTTTTTTTTTGAATTCTATAATTGCTGTCCTCCCTTCTTGCAAATCTATCCTTATACTATGATTTACTGTTCCAGTGAATCTCCTCAAGAAGAGTACAGCTGTGTGTAAGTATAGCTATCATAACAGTAGACCTTCACGGACTGGCCCTTGTAAAAGATGACAAGAGTTTTTACTGTCTCCACTTGAAGATCTATATGCCCAGTATTATTCCCTGTTCTTATGTTTCTAACAGTAAAGCTATTGTCCTTTCTTTCCCCTGATAAATTGTAAATAGTTTTCTTTTTTCTTATTTTAATTTTACCTATACATTACATTTTTGTTATAATTTCATTACTTATTAATTTAATGTACAGCTTGCTACAATCACACATCCCTCTAAGGGCCAATAAAGGGCCAAAGGGCAGAATAAAATTCTTAGCATTGCTGACTTTGTATGAAAGTCTCGCACACCTACCAACTAGTGGCGGCTTTCCTTTCTTGCTGGAGAACATTTAGAAAACAGTAGGTAGCTAGTGGGGCATGTAGGACATCTGAATCCATTGTTACACATGAAAGTGAAAGGCCATTTCCCAATATTTCCATGTGAAAAAAGAACATATGCCACAGTCTTATAGTGTATTTACATTGTGCTCAAGGATCATGGTTTGAATGAAGTGTTAGTGTGCTTAATTAGTACAACAAATCCAGTTGGTAGCTAAGAATACAACAGAAGTGGGGGAATATCACAAAGACATTTCTTCCTCAATAAAAAGAGACAAAGACTGTGATAACACAAATTCGAGAACAGCAATTTGCACTTGTTTAGCACTGGTAAGAGACTTGGATTTAATTTAAAACATATGTCAGCTTTTGCAGTAAATATACTGACATCCATTTGGGCGGCCACGGTGGTGCAGTGGTTAGCATTGCCACCTCACAGCAAGAGGTTCTCTGGTTCGATCCCCGACTGGGGTGCCTTCTGTCTGAGAGTCTGCATGTCCCTGTGGTGGGGTTTCCTCCTCCTCCGGTGTTTTCCTCCCACATCCCAAAGACATGCTGCAGGTGGATTGGACACTCTAAATTTAGGTGCCGTGTGTGTGTGAGTGTGCCGTGTGCTGGGTTGGGCACTGGGGCTGGCAACCTCGACACCGTGAAACTCCACTGCCAATCAATGTGTGGACAAGGTGATCCGCTGTATGCACTCTAACTGGAAAAAAAAAAGAAGAAGAAGAAGAAGATACTGACATCCATTTGCTAAACAAAACAAAATGTTATCTCATTGAAAATAGACTTGGGATTAGCACCAGTAATCGTCTCTTTCCTTAAAACTCATATTTATTGAAAATCCATTTTTCAATCCAGTAAACTACAAGAGATCTGTTGGGATTTGTAATCAAACAGCATTCAATCAAGCACTAATTAGCAGCTATGTGAAGGGTGCAGAAATTGAAAAGACAAATGTGCAACACATTTGCTAATGGTCTGGGAAAGCTGACTGCATGTTAAGTGTCCCTTTTCAGCAGAAAGATAGCCAGCTATTCTGGCTACTGATTTAAACGGTGGAAGAAAAGCTTTTCCTCTTCTGATTTGAAAAGGGCAAAAAAGCTCTTCTATCTTTTTAAACTATAGCAAACAGCTTTATATGGACAGCTAAAATGCTTCAATGCAAATGCAACACTGACATTCAAATGCCAGTATTGAACTGAAGAACTACCAACCTCTGCCGATTGTGCCCCTAACACTTTGTGCCTGGGGTGACTGCCCTCTTTTCTCCTTCTGAGCTACACTTCTGCTTTTGCATAGCAACCCAGGAACACTGTCTGGTCAAGTGACTTGGTCAGAGTCATACAACAGACAAATGAAGTCTGAAGGAATTAAATCTTGCACTACAGAAGGCAAATGAAGGTGAATGGAATCAAACCATACACTGCAGGAAGCAGCTCATTAACAGCTTATAGCCTTATTCATCGTCACTAAGTGTCATTCAAACTTCTGTAGCCCAAACACAATGCATTTTGCATCCATGTGCCTGCAAAAAACAAGCTAAATAAAAAATATATATTCATAGTTAAAATACTAACATTAAAATAAGACACTTTAGGCTGTCTAATTTATTCAGAGCCAAATAATAAACATACTGTCAGGCCACAAAACAAAGAACCCAAGGATCATACCCAAACACATCTTATATGATGATGCTCCTGTATATTACAATCAATTCCTTTCTTTACACCATAAACAGCAGGAATCAAGTACTTATACAAATACACACACACTGCTGCAAAACTCTTTTTCAAGATGCTGCAACCGATACTGGTTTGTGCTGTAATGAGTCAATAAAAGAGAGAAGGAACCAGAAGCAAAATGGAGCAGCTGAGCAGACATATTTTCTTTCTTACCATCATGGGGTCCCCCTGCCAGTAATAATCACCTTGTGCTATATCTAGCCCTAATTTCAGGAACTGGGACACTCACTAAGGCACACAGTTTTACGGGGTGCACACGACCCTTTGTGCCATGGTGTAGTAGCAGTCCTGCTACCAACATTCCAAGGAGTACAGGCCTGAGACCAGCAATGACTTTCACAAGGATTGAGGCACAGTTGCTGAAATTTCTGGCAAGGACTGAAGACAGGTAAGGTGGATAGCCAGATCTTACCACACTTATGGACTGGATTGAGAAAACAAACAACAATGCTAATGTATGTCTATGTTCTTTTGCCTCCTACTGTCATGGGCTTCCCTCATACACCTGAGATGGGTTGAAGGCCCTAAAGAAATTTAGGAGAACATTTCTGGACTGGAAGGGGTCTCTCACCATTTTGGAGAATCTCACGTATTACTAGATCTCCTCTATTTACTTGTAGTCTGTGGTTAGCATCCCAGACCATGTAAACCCAAAGTCATTTCCCAAACTTGAGTATGTAGTGTAGCAATTAGCACTCTTACGCTGCTTGATCTAGCCAACATTAATTTTGGTATTATATGGTTCTGTAGCTATTTTAAATAAGGCAGCAGTTAAACTACATTTGTTTTGAATTTTCCATAAAAAACACTCCAGTTCCAAAGAATTTACTCCAGTTTACAATGTAAATACTGAAGGTATACACTTAGATCAGATATTGTGGCACTTGAAGAGCTATATATTAGCCGTAAATAGTCATAGCTTTCCTCTTGTAATTATATTGGACAAAGTGTGTGTGTGTGTGTGTGTGTGTGTGCGTGTGTGTGCGTGTGTGTGCGTGTGTGTGCGTGTGTGTGTGTGTGTGTGTGTGTGTGTGTGTGTGTGTGTGTGTGTGTGTGTGTGTGTGTGTGTGTGTGTATGTGTGTATGGGGGGGGGGGTTGGATGCCTGAAGTGAGTCTGAACAGGTTGACATGAGACAGAAAAAGGATCCTGGACTTAAGATACCACAAAAAGGATGGTTTCCTGGAGTCTAGCAAAGAATGAGGAGCAGCAATACAAAATAGAATGTGTGAATGTTTTAATGAGAAACCAGGAGGCTGTGATGAAAGCTCTCAATAAAATGGGTGAGGCAACCAAATCTACCTTTAGAAGTGATGTGAGAATTAAGACATTGTGCCACTTTAAGCACGTGTGGTACGGGTGAATATTCATTCATTCATTCATTCATTCATTCATTCATTCATTCATTCATTCAGCCAGCCATCCATCCATTCACACATTTTCTTTAATGCATTGAGGATCATGCAATTAATTTGATAAAAAACAGAAAAGCAGTCCTGGATGGGAGACCAGTCCACTGAAGGATACAGATACACATACAAGCACACACATACATATAGACCTATAGGAATTTTAGGGGCTTGCCATTTCACCTACTGGCATATCTTTGTGATTTAGTAGGAAACCATTAATTCTGACAAAACCCATGCAAAAACAGGGAGGATAAGACACTCCAGTTGGGGTAACAAACCAGAAGACCAAGCACTATGAGATAGCAATGCTAACCACTGTCATGCCACATAAAGTGAGGCAGAGGGCACTGAAGAAACAAAGAAAAAAAACGAAAATGGGGGGGGGGTGAGAAAATACATGAGGAAAACAGACTATGGCATTTTCTGTCTTCAGTCATTTCTAAGTCTTAAACTTCTGTGTCTAAAATGTGCAATACTGCCTCTCAATGTGGAACAAATAGATAAAATGTGGAACACGTACTGGTAGTTTACTAACAACTTCAGCCAGGAAGTTCTCAGTATGGCTAAAATGTATTATTTTATGCTTATAACATGTTAATTTGATGAACTGATATAATTCAGTACTATTTAACATGGATATAAGTTAAAAAATCTTGACAATGAATGTCTGACAGACCCTTGCAATGTGGAACAGGGAGGAACATAGACTTTTTAATACTTAAAATGAGGAATGTTCCTCATAATGAGATAAATTTGAGAGCTTTGTAGTCAAATGCTTTACTTAATATGCTGTACTCAGAAAATAAACCTTCTACCTGTAACATGCTTGTGAGGCCGGTGTTCCAGCCTGTTGGAACATCTGTTTAGCCCCTTTGTGCTCACTGTAAAACACCTATAATAATGTACATATTTGCATGTATTGCCATTTCATTTTTGCATTACTTTTTTCATCCATTTTGGTAATAGATTTTGAGAAGGTCTCTGTCTCTACAGTATTTTGTGTGTGTGTGTGTGTGTGTGTGTGTGTGTGTGTGTGTGTGTGTGTGTGTGTGTGTGTGTGTGTGTGTGTGTGTGTGTGTGTGTGTGTGTGTGTGTGTGTGTGCGTGCACATGTTTGTGTGTGTGTAAAACTGCCTGGAGAATTCTATGTTTTACAATAAACATGTTCTTATTTGTGGAATGGTTGTTATTATGACCCTCTGTTGAACCTTTGCATGTTTTCTTTTAGTTCTGTTAGTTTTGTGTTTTTACAGCCCAAGGTCAGACTAGGCCCTGTCAGGTTAGCAAATGCTTAAAACTAACACTCTGAAGAGGGAGGTCTTTTCACACTTGGGACTGAACAAACTGATTTAAGAAGGATGAACTCCATCATTCACTTCATTGTGCACTTATATCACCCTATAACATATGACCCTACTTCTGTTTGACCTTTATAGAGGTCATTACAACAGTGTTACTTTAAAGGCGACATCTAAATAAATTAAGCCGTTTTTGGTTAAGCACTTGACCATATGGTCAGAATCACCCAGCATGCTTACTTGAAAGAATCAGCTTTTAAATGCCAGAACAAATGCTATAGTTGACCTTGGGTGCATCTCTCATGGGATCAGAATATTTCTAATGGTGGGACTGAGGCACACACCGTAAGGAATGAGACAGAGGTGCAGCGACACATATTGAATGATTAATGTTAAAATTCTCTTTCCTGCCCTCTTTCTCCTGTCTATGTCAGCTAGATGCTATACATCAAGATTATTAACCTGTATGCTGGAAAAGACATGTTAAAAGAAAATGCTTATGTTTCCTCAACTAGTACTTTCATTTAATTGAAGTCACACTATTTGCTAGGTTTCAGATTTGGTATATTAATAATTAATTAATATATTATATTTACACATGTAAAGAAGAAAATGTAACACCCTTTAATTAACAGTAGTTGACTCTAGGACCAATATTATCCTCTCAGACAAAACACAGAGTTGCTCACATTAATTACTAGGGTT
The DNA here is from genome assembly GCF_019279795.1 of Protopterus annectens. NCBI lineage: Eukaryota > Metazoa > Chordata > Ceratodontiformes > Protopteridae > Protopterus > Protopterus annectens. Next base: position 1,049,488,954 of record NC_056730.1, read on the forward strand.
GACATTGCTGTAACATTCTCATTCAGTACCAGATGACAAATTCTGAGCTGATCTGTACCCCCTGGCAAACCAAACATAATATTGGAGCAACTGCAAGGACCCATGAATAAAGATGTAAACACATTTCATGTGTCAGTGTTTGACTATTTTGCTTGTTTTCTGGCTATTTTGATTGTTAATTGGCAGCAGATACAATGTTTGCATATTCTTCAACTTTCTTTTTACATACACCCTGACATTATAATAATTTCAAACTAATTTCTGGCTTATATAATAATATCTCATCAAAAATTAGCTGTTTTGTTATGTCTGAGCTGGTGTACTATGTTATTGTTAACAGTCCTTTAGGACATTAGGATATATTTATTCACATAAAGCATGGCCAATGTATGGCACATACTCCCTACATAGTATCTGAGAACAAACATTATGTGGGGAGGGTGGAAAAGTGCATAGACCTGTCCTGAACTTAATTAAATGCTGCCTCTAGAAAGGATGTGAAGGCAGAGGCGAAATAAGACTGGTAACTTGTTGCAGTTTTATAGAAAAGAGCCAGTTGCATTGGGCCTAGTGTGTTTATTTGCCTCATATCTGTACTTGATATTTCACTAAAGCATAGCAGCATTTTAGTTTTAAGTTGCCAAAGTAGACTATTTTAACTATGATGCAAAATATTGCAATTATTTTTACAAAACCCTGTAGGTGTAATTAAATTGTTCTTTAACAATATACTAATAAAGGTAAAGGTGAACATATTGTACTTTGGTACTTATTCTGTAAAATCAGTATTACTGTAAGTTTTTATGGTACTACATTTAAATATTAGATTCAAAGACACAGAGGCATATGGAAAAGCTAATAGAACACCCCAAAAATACAGATGAATGTTATATGTAACCTTGGTGCAGATCTTCCCCTACCAGGTTTTACCTCACTCCTTTTTCCAACTTAAGCACCAACATTGATATATGTTATAGCTTTTCCTCTTACTCTGGCAATAATATCCAGGATCCTGTCACCTTTTCTCTGAGACAGTATTTCCTTGTGTTATACTGTCTTATTCTACTTCAAGATGACCTGCTCCTCCCTTCCGTTGTTATTCATTTTTAATGCTATACCTTACACTTGCCCTATGCCAAAGCTGTGTACATATATCAAGCCCTTCTTGTTGATATTTTATTGTATAAATGGCCAAAGTGTCTTAACATTTTCCTTATACCCAGCTCCCTTATTTCCCTCACGTTGTTAACTCATCGCTACACATCTCCTATCATTTTCACTGTGTGTGTGTGTGTGTGTGTGTGTGTGTGTGTGTGTGTGTGTGTGTGTGTGTGTGTGTGTGTGTGTGTGATTGCCTGAAAGGATCATGTTATTCATCAAGCGGTCTTATTGGTGAGCAAAGAAGCAATGACTGCACCATCTCAAGTTCACTCCTCAAACTACACATCTCAGCAGGATGTTGGCCTTCACAGTTGCATGTTCACATGAGTTATCTGAGGGGTGATTATAGATTTTTGCTATGGGTGTGTAACAGCGAAACAGTCCATGGTACATATGGCTTTTGGGGCAGTAAACCCTACCTTTCACATAAAACAGACTTCTTTACATGCTTCTGACAAGGAAAGCCTGACTGAGGTTGATCCCATTTTGAGCAGAGGCCCAGGGAGAAATTCTCTACAGTTATTACAGATACAAAGTATAGAGAACATTAAATGTACATACATAAAGTGAGATACTTGGAATTTTCAATTGTACAGGGAGAAAAGCTGTGCAGTTTTTACACATACAAAATAGAGAAGATATTCATTTTTCATACATAAATTAAAACATTGTGGCATTTTACTTTATGAGTCAGATATGTATGTGCATTAAACTGTGTGTGCAGTTTAGGATCTATAGTTGAAATGTCAAATGTATATACGGAAAATGAATATGTACATTTACTAGAAATATATATATATATATATATATATATATATATATATATATATATATATATATAGATATATACATATATCTATATATGTATATATATATATATATATATATATATATATATATATATATATATATTTAAAGATTCTTCAGAAATTGTAAGGATATTAGGTCATTTAGCTAGGGTAAAATAGGTGTTTTTCAGTAATAAAGCAAATAGGTTAGAGTTAGACAGGTCTGTACAGTTCAGCCAGTTCTTGAAGCAGTACAGCAGACTTTTACACCATTGGAATCGGTTCACCTGAACTTGTACTTTATTTCATCCACATAAGTACCTTAAGTTCATGAATTGTTTATTACTTAATTACTATGTTATCTGATATTTTCCCCTTTTACTGCTATTATAACTTTCTCTGCTGGCAACATTCCTTGTTACTCTTCTGTAAATCCATCCATCCACAACCCCTTTTTCCCATTTTTACGTATGAGATCGGGGTGTCAGTTTGACAGTGGCAATCATCTAAAGCCAAGGTTTACACCACTAGGTGGCTAGTCCTGCAATGATAGTTCTTCTACACCACACACTCACATGCACTCCTCAAACCTATGACCAGTTTAGAGTGTCCAATCCACTTACTGCATGTCTTTGGAATGTGGGAGGAACCCACAGCACCCACAGGGAAACCACGAGAACACAGGGAGAACATGCAGACTCCAAAAAAAGGCACCCCAGTCAAGAATTGAACCAGGAAACCTGTTGCTATGAGGTGACCGTGCTATCTGCTGTGCCACTGTGCCACCCTCTTTTGTAAATATTAAGGTGAATAATTCATTTAAGATTTTCACCTGACTGTGGTCTCCCCCCACCTTCTAGTAATATAATACTTAACCTAATTTGTGTGCATTGCTTTATTAATGCATTTTTTGCACACTTCATCATTCTTTAATTTCTTTCTGTAGAACTGTCTTGATATCTTTCGTATGGCATTTGCCACATTTTCTGGACCCTTTTCAAACATTGCTTTTATCCATTTCCCCACTTTTATACTCTTAAATACAGAAATGAGAAACTTCTTTAGGTGCTACTTCATATATTTTGTTAGTTTAACAGAAAGGATAAAGAGTTTGAGGTGACTTTTCTTACAAAATTGAAGTAGTGAATTCATGGAGTTGGGAATTACCCATCTCTGTTATATAGGCCTCATGGTCCTGGAGCTGAAAATTTTAAGGGTCCTATTTGTTTGGTGTGACAATAGCAAAGGATTTCAAACTAAACTGATAGTAGAGGTAGGAGGGCCTATTCAGACATGTGACTGGAGCTGCAGCTCCATCTGCCCCCTTGTTAATCAGTCACCAATATTGCCCCTTTTTATATTGATACACTGAAGGGAGAAGAGTAGAAACAAAGAAGATGAATCTGTGTTATACAGATACTTCAGTATCTATAGTAGTACCCAGACTGCTATATTCCTGTTCTAACTGCAGGCATAAGAGACCTGTACGTAATGCCAAGATATTTTGTTAGCCAGATGCAGTACTAAACCCACAACATAAATTAGTGATTTTTAGGCTGTCAGTGTATTTGCTCAAGAATCAGGAACAAAGCCAGAAATAATGGGGGGGGGGGGTCAAAGGCCACAAATCAGAAACAGTGTTAAAATATTACTGTAGTTAATTTGAACAATTAAGAGATGATCAGTTTTTGCATCAACATGCATTTTTGAACAATAAAATGTATGAAACTCTAAATGTCTAGCACAACTGACTGATGTTAATCCTCACTGATTTATCTGAAAATCAAAAATGTTGCAAGGACAGGGCAACAAATATGTGACAAAATCAGTTCTGTAAAATCAGAGACAGATGAAAGGTATATTTTCACATCTTAAAAAATAATTTAATTTTGTTACCTAGAATACTTTGCTGCTATATGCAAGATCATGGTCAGCACCCCCTTATGACATCATTATGAAGATGTCAGCACAGAGAAAACATAGGCAGATGTGAGAAAACAAATTATAAAAACACACCACAATGTCCATTATTTTATAGAATTAGCTGTAAAATCATCATCTATAATACAGCTATTAATGAAATATAATGGTAAATAAAGGTGTATTGAAACATGTCTCATGCCCTTTAAAGCTTTGAGCTACTGATAAGCTTTGTCATATGGTCCTGGGTTTGAATCGTTTAATCTCTGCTTAACAGATGATAATTCAGGGATGTACCTGCAAAGCAGTACTTCTACCTCATGACCTTACCTAGTTAACAAATTAATAATAATAATAATAATAATAATAATAATAATAATAATAATAATGATCTGGTAGCTGATCCTAACAACTTTGTTATATATTTGAGAAATGGATTTCAAAGAAATTCACTTAAAAGTTAAAGCCTGAGAGGTGAATGCCTTCAAGTACATAATAAACTGTAGAAAGGAACAGTGACCTAATCATAATTCTTTGATGTACATAATCCCTGTTTCCAGAGTAGAAATATGAACCAGCAGCCATAGAAAATATTATGTTATGTTACCAACACTGCAGTCAGGGATGTGAGTACTCATACATACTATTCCAGACAGGAAGAAGGGACAATTCTACATACTCAGCTTGTATCAAACAAGGCAGCCATAACTAATCCAACTGTATAGTCACATTCTGACTAGTCACATTACGTTTTAGGTAGTACATGGCAAAAATGCCACTATGGACATCAGTATTTTAGTGAGGGGATGGAATTATGGCCTGATACTGTTTCTGACTTTGCTTACCTGCATAGTGTTTTTTTTTCTTTCTGCTCCTGACTGTTAAGTGTTAGCCATGTCTCCACAAGGTCATGCATATTGCTTTTTGATCTCAGAATTAAAATCAAGGGAAGCAGTATATAAGAGCTTATATTCCTTCTTTATGGCTTGATGTAAAAGAAGTAAACTTTTTAATTTGTTTTGCATTCCTTGTGAGTGCAAGTCCATTGATGAAGCTTGTTAAATGTGGGTTCTTAAGTATGAACCTTTATAAATAAAGCTTTTTATGAAACTCTGTAATATAAAGGCATTTTTTTTTTCATTTTTTGAGCATGATAAAGACACTCTTTTTATCACAATTACTGTTTTTCTTTTCTTGTTAGCATTACAACCCTTCAAAAATTTCCAACCTCTTTTTTTTGATTCATCCATTTTCACTTACACATATCTTGTTATCCACAATTTGTGTTAGTATCTTTACGTCACCTAATGCAGTAGCCAGAAAGAAGCAAGTTTGCTCTTCTATGCAGCAGAAATAATATGCACATTATGTCATTTATAGCACTGCACAGGATGAGCTTTGGCACTGCTTTGTCCCAAGGGATGTCTCAGTCAGGAACTTTTCCCTGGAATTTAAAAACATTGTGGCCTCAATCGCTGCCAGCTCTACTCTGTTTACTGTGTGTGCATGATGGCCCTTGATGCTTATTAACAATGAATGCATTGCAGACAGGCACATGTGCAAAATGAGCAGATCATTAAAAATAGTGGCTGTGGGTAAAGTAAAGGCTGTGGGAAGACCATGTAGAACTATGGTGCAACTGCATGATACTACAAAAGGCAGTTGAGTACAAGCTCTGAGGCTGCTTGGTGCAGTCCCACATGCACTGTTGTGGCAAAAGATATAAGGTATATCAGCCCTAAAGGGTCATGAGGCATGTGTGCCAATCTATTTTTGATGTAATGATACATATGTGCAGAAAATATAACTTATGGAAGGTAGTAAGATTAAATTTGAGAGTTAGAGGAGATAGTAGGCCACACAACCATATAACATGGACATGACTGCAAAGAGGAAGTGTTGACACAATCAGTGCAGCAGAAGACAATGGATAGGGAGGTATGAAACACATAGATATAAATTCAGTTGTGTAAATGAAGTAGAGGTAAGGCTCCAGGTCTCTTCCAAAAATTTTATTAACAAGTTACACAAGCGCTTTCACCAACTGGCATCTTCAGGTGTATCCAACAACTGTATCATACCTGCATTTATACTAATCATCACTTAATTGCCTAGTAGTACTCTTAAAGGTGTATATATATATATATATATATATATATATATATATATATATATATTTTATGTTTATGAAGCCTTGACAAAAAAAAAAAAAAAAATATATATATATATATATATATATATATATATATATATATATATATATATATATATAAAACATACATTCAGCCTTTTATCATATACATATAAAAACATTTTTAATACATACATATATAAATAAAACGTTCTGAAAATATAAGAATATATATATATATATATATATATATATATATATATATATATATATATATATCAATATATAGGTTCAGAAACATCACAATTATGTAGACTACCTACACAATGCCCTGTTTTTTAAAACTGGTTTTAATGGCACATGGTCATTCAGGCCATGGCCATAATCTGCTCTTAATTTCACTATCCATTTTGTTTCCAAATTTTCCGTTCTTACCTTAACATCACCACCCCTCACATTTTCAAAACATCTATCTATCACTCTGAAAACAAAACAATGTTGCATACTTGTCTCTTTAATATGCTTAGCTAAGGCATTGAATAAGCTCCCCTTTTTAATGTGGTATATATGCTCCCTAATTCTATCTCGTAATAGCCTATCCATTTTCCTCACATAAAATTTATTACAGGTTTTACAAGTAGCTAGATTAACCACATGTGGGGAATCACACCTAGCACTAACTTTAAAATTGTAAACCGCATCTGAGTCTGGATGTAAAAAATTATTATCCACATTTATATATTTACAAAATTGACATTTAGTACATGGTTTAGTACCCACACTACTGCCTTGTATGCTAAAATCTCTAGGGCCACATAGTTGTCTTTTTAAAGACTTCTTATTCTTAAAGGTGAATTCTGGAAATGCACCTACCAATTTACTTACTTGTCTATCTGAAGTTAAAATGTTCCAGTATTTATTAATAATATTCAAAGCACAACTTAAGTGGTTGTACATTAGTAACTTTGCTTTTTATTCTATTTTCTATCAGTTTGGAAAAGTAGGGTTTGGCTCTGCTATGCCTCATATTTCTCAAAGTGTTAACGCTTGAATCAATCATGTTTTGATCATAACCTCTTTCTAACAAATCTACCTTAACTATATCTAATTGTATTGCAAAATCATTCTCCATAGCATTAAGCCTAGAGGCTCGATATACTTGATTTTGTGCTACATTTTTAAAAGTAAACTGAGGATGCATACCATCTCTTCTAAGGAGGTTGTTAACATGACATTCCTTCTAAAACATCCTAATATTTAATTTACCACTCATTTCCTGCATAAGGAGGACATCTAAAAAAGTTATTACTTTACCTGAATAATTCAATGTGAATCTAAGAAAGTTTGTTGATGTATTAATATAATCCACAAACATTCTCAGTTTTTCTACAGAGCCCCCCATAACATAAAAAGGTCATCTACAAATCTACGATAAAACAAAATGTCATTTTCAAATTCACCTTTCTCTAAAAAATCTTTCTCCCATTCCAACATTACTGCATTGGCATAACTATTCGCACAAGACGTTCCCATGGCAATGCCTTGGCATTGCCAATAAACCTTGTCTTTAAAAACAAATACATTTTTTCCAATACGAGTTTCAATAACCTGCATATTAAATCTATCTTGTTGTGATCATAATTCCCATTTTTATACATTAAATCAGCTACACTTTTAATTCCATACTCATTAGGTATGACTGTGAATAATGAAACAACATCAAATGTAACAAGTAATACCTGCCTCCTCTCTGTACTTTCACAAAATTTATAAAGGTCTCTAACAAACTGTTCGGTGTCCTTTAAAATATAATCTGAATTATTTATAAGAATTATCAAAGACTTTTCCAAATAAATGGAAATGGCTTCAGGACACCAATTTCTACCTGATACAACTGGTCTCATTGGGGGATTTTCTTTATTTTTATGTACCTTAGGTAGACCTTGTATCATGGGAATGGTAGGTTTAAAAATAAGAAAATATTGGAAAAGGTTTTCATCCAAAATATTCACACTAACCATCCATTTTAACAGTTTATGAACATAATCATTCTATTTACTTTTGCCAAAGTTATAGGTTTTTAAAAGGTATCATCTATTAAAAGAAGAACATCTTTGTGAACTCATACAAGCCAAAAGGAGTCACAAAGGCTGACTTCTCTCTAGCACTGGGAGTCAAAGGCACCTGCCAATAACCCTTGGTAAGATCAATGGTTGTAAGACACTTAGCCCCACCCAGCTGCTCTAGGGACTCATCTGTCCTAGGTAAGGGGTAAGCATCTGCCTCTGTGTGACTATTTAATTTCCTGTAATCCACACAGAACCTGGTGCTGCCATCCTTCTTTGGCACCAGTACCACTGGGGAGGCCCAGGGACTGCTGGACTCCTGAATTACCCCTAGTTCCAACATCTCCTGTGCCTCTTCCCTCAGAGTCTGTTTGACTCTCTCAGGCACACTATAAGGGGCCTGCCTGATAGGCATTTGGGGTCCTGTATCCACCTGGTGCTGCACCATGTGGGTGTTCCCTGGTTTCCAGGTGAACATGCTCCCAATTCCTGCAACACTGCTTGGATTTCTCGAACATGGGTAGGAGATAGCTGCTGGGACACTGTTAACCCTTCCACTGATGTGTCAGCCCGAGCCTCACTGAGGAGATCAGTCACAAGATCTCTCTCAGACTCCTCCTGCAATCCACTACAAATGCTCATCACAAGGGCCTCCCTATCATGGTAAGGTTTCATCATGTTAACATGGTACAATTTGTGCCCCTGCCTTCTGCCTAGCAGTTCCATCATGTAGTTAACATCACTTACCTTTCTTACCACCTTGTAGGGTCCCTCCCAAGCTGCTTGCAACTTGTTGTATCTGACAGGAATGAGAACCATCACCTGCTGCCCTACAGCCTACTCTCTAATAGCTCAAGCATTCCTGTCATACCACACCTTTTTCTGTTGTTGGGCTTCTGCCAGGTTCTCCTGGGCCAGGCACATGAGTTCCCTGAGCCTTGTCCTGAGGTTCAGCACATATGCCACAACAGACTCCTTGTGAGACTCACACTCACCTTCCCACTCATCTCAAATTAAATCTAGAGGTCCCCTCACCCTATGCCCATATAGCAACTCAAAGGGTGAAAAACCTGTGGATTCTTGGTGAACCTCTCTGTAAGCAAACAACAGATGGGGCAAATATTTGTCCCACTCCCTCTTAAACTGATCTGCAAATGCCCATAGCATGGACTTGATTGTAGAGTTTAACCTCTCAATAAGACCATTAGTCTGGGGATGGTAGGGGGTGATCTTCATGTGCTTCACCCCACATGACTTCCACAGACAAGCCAGCAGGTCTAATATAAAAGTGGCACATCTGTCAGACAGTATTTCCTTTGGGAAACCTACCCTGCTGAAAATCTCTAGCAAAGCATTTGCCACCTTCTCGGCCTCAATGGAGGACAAAGCCACTGCCTCAGGGTATCGTGTAGCATAATCTACAATCACTAGGAAATACTTTTTCCCTGTGGAACTTGGGGAACTCAGAGCACCCACAATATCCATAGCTACCTTCTGAAATGGCTCCTCAATCACAGGCAAAGGCATCAAAGAGCTCTCACCTTGTCTCCTGCCTTGCCTAACGTTTGGCACTGTTCACAGGTCCTGCAGTACCCTGTTACATCTCTGGAAATTCCAGGCCAATAGAAGTTTTGCATAATACACCTCTTTGCATGTTTTTTTCCCATATGACCTGCAGAGGGAATATCATGGGCTATGGCTAGAAGCACCAGATGGTAAGATCTAGGCACTACCAACTGCTGTACTCTCTCACCTTCTATCCCTCCCTCAGGGGTCCTCTCTCTGTACAGTAACCCTTTGTTCCAGTATACAGATTCCCCCTTCCCTTCAGAATCAGTTGCCTCCCTAGCTACCTGCCTTTGGCCTTGCAATGTAGGGTCTGAGAGCTGAGCCTGTCTCAAGTCTCTCCTTGTAACCCTTCCCAGCTCCCTTTCCACAGGACGTCAGGCATCCTCTGACAGCGGTGTCGCACTGTCAGCCTGGGTACTACTACTCACCTTTACCTTTGCAGTTACCCTGTCCAAGGGAACATCAGTACCCACAAGCAGCTGTGGCTCACATTCAGTCTCACTGCTACAGCATAGCTCACTCCCTGAAGTAACCACCTCAGCAGTCCTGGCTGCAAGTATGCAGTCTGTCTGGGTCTTCCCCAGGCTACTAGACCCACATGCTTGCCTCCTAGCCTCACTGCATGCAACTGCATGAGTACATAGTACTGCCTCCTCCAAATTCTTCCCTCTCAGGACATCTGCAGGATGGTAGTTCCATACCCCGGTTGTCTCAAGACAACCCACTGTTGGCATTTTGTCTTTCCCACTTGCTGGCTCTCTCACCTTTGGTTCCCCACCTTGCTTCTACATGGCCCCACTGGTTGCATTCAAAACATTTAACCCTAGCTCCTGGACATGTACCTGGACTAGTGGCTTCCCCTGCTACTGGCGGATTATGTTGGGGCAGTCTGTGCTGCCCATCATGGGTTCCTTTATACCCATGAGTTGTACTGGGGGTCCTCTTCCTGTGCAGGGTTGCCCTGATGGCCAGGTATAGGTCTCCCACCTTCCCCAAATCATCAAAAGTAGCACATTGTCTATCAGCTAACCAGATCCTCATTTCCTCAGGCAAAGTGCTAAGGGCTTGTTCCCTCACCAAAAGGTCTGCCAGCCCTTCAAAAGTGGTGACTTGACATCCACTCACTGAGTTATGAAAATAAGTGCTCAGTTCAACAACATATTCACATACATTTTCATCTGCCTTGCGTCTATGCTCATGAAAAATTTTCCTACACATTTCAGGTGTTAGCTTAAAACATTCCAACAAGTGTCTTTTTACAGCAGTATAATCAAAACAGTCAGTGTTATGCATTTTTCTAAAGAAGTTACAGCTTTACAATGGAGTAAGGGGGTCAGGAATCATACTCAGAGCCCTTGGAAAACTTCATACTGTTTACATACCCACTCACACATATGAATGAAGCTGTCAAAATTATCCCCCTCTTTAAACTGTGGAAGAAATTTACTGATCTTTTGTGCTTCTGGGGTCCAGTTACTCCCTTCCCCATTACCTCCATGACTCTGGCAAAGAGTCAGCATTTCCCTCTCATGCCTTCTCTGCTGTTTATTTTCCTCAGCTTGTAGACTCCTCATTTTCTCAGCTGCTTCTAGTTCCATATACCTGGCCTCCAACTCAAGTCTCTTTAGCTCCAGCTGGATTTTTAAGTCCACTGCAGAAAGGTTGAGCTGTCCATTCTCTGAGGATATTGTATCTCCACTGTCAGTTTGATTGTCCTCCAGGCTGCTGTTATCTGATGCAGCTGTAACCAAGGCTGCAATCAGGTCTGCCTTAGTCAGGTTTCCATGCATCAGTCCCCTAGCCTGACACATCTCCGCCAGCTAGCTCCTTGTCAGCTTTCCATACTCCTCTGCTGACATGTTGCCTGCTCACCCTGACTAACACTAAGCTAACAAAAAAAATAAAACAATTGCGATCTGAACTCTGAGTATACACTGCGTGACTGTTTTAGAGTACACAACACTTTTAGAGATCACTGTACATAAGCTACAGCAATTCGCTCTACCCACACCACTACAACCAATTAGTGTTTGCCAACTAATCAGTATTTGATGGGGATCCCACCACTGCCACCAATATGTGATAGGATATCCCAACCACTGCCACCAATATGCGATACGATATCCCACCACTGCCACCAATATGTGACAACCGTGCCCTGGCCCAGCAATCAAGGAGCCTCAATCCTCACCACTAACACCAGGGAGGTCGTCTCCTAGAAGAGGAAAGGATAACTAATACACACAGTAAAGTACAATTTCCCTTAAGTGCACACAGAGATCACAGTCAGTCTGGGGCTGGTTGCTCCCTTGCTCACCAGGTCCCCAATAAGACTTCCCACTGGCACAGCTATAGGGTCCAGGTCTCACCCTAGCTGGGCAAGCTAAAACCTCCAGTACCATCTCTGTCCAACCAGTGCTTCGTGTCCCTGCCCAAGTAACTGACACAACATGCACACACTTTGAGAAAAGGTTATACAACCACACAGACCCTCCCGGGAAAGGCTGGCACAGGTTCTCCAGCTGTGCCCCTATTACCCAGACCATACGGTAGTAATTCCTGCCACCACCCAGCTAATAATTATCAGCTACTAAAAGGCCCTTAAAAGGGTGTCCAATTATTACGGTGCAATATTATAATCCAGTGGTAGTATGGCTAGACAGTCAAGGCTTAATTTGGAGTGATTTAGACAGTAAAATCTGTAAATATGTAATGTACTTTAGAGGTTAAATTATCTCTACATAAACCAGCCAGAGGTAAAGGTTTTAAAATATTTAATAATAAATAATTAAAACACAAGACAAACTAGTACAGTACAATGCTACACAAGTTCAGAGATCACACAGAAACTTAAAACAATATTGTAGGAAAGATCTGATTTCAAAGAAAAATACTTAGTCTAACTTTCTTCTAAGTTTAACTATTCTTAAGAGAAATAACAGTGCTATAATCCTACTTACATACATAAAGCATAAGCAGTGCTGGGTTAGATGTCCAAGATCAAAAATGCTTCTTTTTTAGTCTCTTACTCAACAGTAGTTTTTAAACACTAACCAACAGCTCTCTAAGGCCCTCCCAAATTACATCATTTTGACACTTAGTCTGGAGTTCCCAGGCCACAAACTGCATTATTTAGCAAGCTAACACCTGCTCAGGAGACTACAACAATAAAAGGCATTTCACATATACACTGTAGCAGATACCAGAGCAATAAAGCACTTTCCACATGTAAATTCTGGCCCTTAACTTTAACCTTAAAACAATGGGCATGAATCCTTCATCCAAACTCACGAGAGCCCGACTTGTAAAACATCAAAGAGATTTATAAGATCTTTTCAACTTCAAAAGACACATTTGAAATGTTTGGCTTGGTTTCCCTTACAGCAAATGGCAATTTAGCCTTGGTCCATCTTCCTCCAATCTTCACAACCTCTAATAGAGAAAGAGAAGTTCCTTGCCTCCCTCAGAGAGAGTAGCACCTGTAGACAGTTCCAAATTGTGCTGCTGGATGTTAATACAAAACTGGACAATCCACTGGAGATGTTCCAGGTATGAAAGCCTATTTCTATGTATCAGTAATTATAAATCCTCAGCACTCTTTAGTCACTATCAAACCTATTAAAACTGTCTGACATATAGTTTACAAGTACATCAGGGGGTTCAATATCCACAGCTTTCTACACAAGCTATGTACACAAAATATTACTTTTTATCATGTTTATATTTGTAAATCTCATTTGCATGTATAGTTCCTTTTGCTGATTCATACTTATGCTAGATATTTTGTACTTTGGTGAATTCACAAGGCTTATTTATCTGACCCCAGCACTGGAAAACTGCTCCCACCTGATGTTGAAGAATATGCAGCTTGTGATAATGATGGTGGGGATGAGTTGCACAGTAAGGGAGTATATAGTGTGTGTTGGATGTGGGGAATGTGAACATGACATACCCAGCACAGACCATGGATACAGTCTTTATGCATGCAGATATCAAGGCTACCCAAACCTCACAGGGAGGACTGGTTATTGGGGACATTATCAACCAGGGAAGTGTGGTGGCTCCCAGTTGACAGATGTCAGAATCTGCCCCACCATACAAGGGCAGAGAGATCCATACATGGGGGCAGGTAATGGTTCTCGCTGGAGACATGGCTACATTCGTTCCACTGAGGTTGGTGTGTCCGTTGCCAAAATCCAGTGTATGTGCTGTAACACCATAGACATTCAAGTAAGAGGGGCCATCCATAGAGCCAGTCAACTGTGACATCCACAGATGCACACTGATGACCAAGATCCTGCTCCCAGTGCTAACACTTCCATGGTGACATCTATTATGGAGGTGTTTTCTGTCAGAAGAGACCATCTCTATGTTGTGGTCATCATTACAGTGTCATGTCTCATAATAGATGTTGTTCAAGGTCATGCAACACACCAGCATCTAATCAGGGTCATGGTACATCCAGTGGAACTCCTGGTAGAGCCAGCTCTTGTAAGTGGGGGTGTTCACAGGATGCTGAACCCTCTGCTATGCATGCCCTGGGCCTGTCCAGTAGACCAAGCCATAGTGCTGCAATTATAGTCTCTGAAGACCCATACTCATGTCACCACATACCCCAGTATATCACACATCTCCACTGACCCTGGACATTCTCAACAAGTGTTACATAAAGGACCTCCTCTACCCAGTACTGTCTTTTTAGGTGGGTCTTCAACTACTGTTTGTACCAGTCTCAGGCTGTCCAGCAAGAAAACTAAGTGGCTAATAAAATTTCCCCCTTCCACCCTGCTCTTTGTTGTGTTCTTAAACCCAGAATCTCTCTTGTTGTCTTCCCCTTATGTTCATTTGACCGTAAAACTCCCTCCCTCCTTTTCCACCATCACTGGTTGTTGCCCTTAAGTATAAAACTATAATTTTGTGAAGTTACTCCCTTTTAAATATTTAAAAATTTCCCTCCCATTGTTTTTCTTTGATCATGAATAAAGAGTGCCACCAAAACTAACTAGTATTGCTCTTGGCTCTTTACCCGTCCTTAATGAAAATTGTGGAAGCTCCTCCTAGTCTCATCTCATCTGTAAACTATAAGTTGCTCTTTTTAGACTGCTAAAGCAGTTGATATCCTTAGGCAATGCAGTTAACTGTCTTATGCTCACAAGTAATGAACTCTTACTCAACACAAGAAATTATTTTTAAGAGAGATACAGATATTTAATAAATATAGACAGCTCACTCTCACAAAAACAACAACAAAAACAAAGACAAAAAAATGGTCTGTGAGCAATGTGCATATATCTGCCACACTCCGCACCAACGCAAACTAAAATATCTTATGCTGAGGCTGTAAAAAATCATTGCCAAAACCTCCTAGACCCATGAAGACTAGATTTCAGGAAAAATTCAGCACCGCATCACCTTTCAATATACATTCAACAGAGAGTCAGCAATAATTAAATTATCTCAAATCCAGTACATCAGACTGCTCTGCAAATGGAAATGTTTTACTTACCAGTGAATCTATAGTCAGGCACTCTGATTCTTTTCTCACCAGACTGGACAAAGAAAAGGTAATGGTAAGTTGTGGACAAAAACAAGGTAATGGTGAGTTGTCTTTCAGATGCCAGGATCGCTGATATTTCAAGGACCCTTAAGACCCTTTTACCTAACAAATATGGCTATGACATGGTGGTGGCCTAGTTGGTGGTGAATGACTTGAGATGCAAAACCCTGAGGAATATGCAAACAGACACGTCAGAACTTTCCTTGCATTTCATAAATGTGGCAAGACTCTGGTCCTAAGTGGAATTCTTCTCTATGTCTCCAAAAATAATGACTAGGTACAAAGAAATGATGAGTGGCTTCACAATTGACTAAATAGTTGGTATCATTTCATGGGGAGCCAGTATGTGTCTGGATGGGATGAGATGCTTGATAATCCTAGTTGCTTTGCAAAGCATGGCCTGCACCTCTCATTCCATTGTTTCTGCATACTGCCTAATGGATTTTCTTCTCCCAAAGTGCCTTTTTAGGCAGAGTCCAACTAAAGCACATCCCAGTGTAACTAGCATATCAAATTCAAAACAAGATCATGTTAAGATGGATCTGTGCAATGCCAGATGTCTCAGTAACAAACTGCCAGGCTTTAAGGCTTTCTTGCATTTGTAATGGGTCTATATTAGAACATCAACTTTTTAAAATGTCGAATGTTCTAATATCGACCCCTATTTAGCGAACGCTGACAACATTGAACATGCAGAACAGCAAATTTTTTCCAAGGGAAAAAAATTCTCTGTTCTGACACATAGACACAACACAAACACACCAAACAAACAGCAATCCACACACATACACTTAAAATCCTACATCTAACCCTACACTAAACTGTACACACACCACTAGCTATCCACTTACCTTAACCCAAACCCTAATCCTAAGGACCATCACTATCATACACTTAATTCACCCGTGCCCTAACCCTAACTCACCTACCCCACCCACACCCTCACATCCACACAATCGCACACTTATCTGACCCGAGCCCTAACCCTAACTCACCTACCCCGCACTCTAACCCTCATGTCCACACAATTGCATACTTTATCTGATCCCGACCCATAACTCTCCACCACAGTGCTGAACATAGTGAAGCCACAGGAACAGCCAACCGAATTCCTTCCCTAGGAAGAAATTCGGTGTTCCGCAGCTTCGCTATTTTCAACGTTCGCTGATTAAGGTTTGATATTAGAACATTCGAAGTTGTGAAACTTTGATGTTCTAATATAGACCCATTTGGAACACATTCATATACTCAAACTTGATTTGGATGATCAAGAAGCACTTTCTCTCAATACCTGGGTTTTGTGCCTATCATGTTTTTAGACCAGATGTAAACTGCGGCTGTGCCCCCTTATTTGTTAGGCACTGTATCACCTCTAGATTGTTAGAGACTCACAAAGAGAACTCATTGAGCTCCAAATAACACTAAACAAGACTGACTATCAGTTTATAGTCTGTTACAGGACACCCTCTATGTCCCCTGGAAATCACGTAAGATTTCTAAATGTATTTGATGAACTCCCATTAAAGTAGAACTCCATTATTCTGGGAGACTTTAACTGGTCCTTAATAAACTGGAGCACCTACACATCGAATTTAGGATATTTTCAAAATATCTTAGATTTAATAAATAAAAACTCACTCGACCAGATTGTTAACAAACCACTCACAAGAGGACATAATACTTTTTACATGGTCCTTACAAATATAGCTTCTTTATGTATTATTCCTCTAGCATCTTTTTCCCTGGTTAAGTCATACCATAAACTAGTTACCGTCACCTTCCAAATATGTTTACCCACTAAAACTAATATCTCAAAATTCAAGGATTTCAAATGTACTAATATTATCAAATCATACCTCTCAACATGCAGACATTGAAAAAAGGGGCAAAGACCCTGGAAAAGCAGGTACATCCCGTGAAAAATATGGACATCTAATTAGCATAAAATATTTATACCGAATAGCACAAAACTCTTCCCAGTTTCAGTAGGAATGTGAGATTCTACTCAGAAATGCAGAGTGACAAAATGGTATTAAAAAACATAAGCACATTATCAAAGAGAAAGTGTATAATTTGTAGACTTTAATAAACTTCACTGCATAATTCTACCACACAGAGTCATTTATTTTTGTTTCTGAAAATGGAGATGTAAGATGTGTGTGTCCTCTTCCTTTAAATTATTGGTGTCACTATTGTGTTGGTTGTGTATTGTTGTTTTCTATGTACTAGACAGCTTCCAAAATCATGTATGATGGCAGGGTGTCAAACATTGTGTAAATGGTTAATTCAAGCAGGAAAATAGGGACATAATTGACAACAATAGGTGCATCACATGCAGGGGTAAATCAAGCCTGAATATAAGAATGTTTCTTTAAAGTAGGGACAGTTGAGAGGTCTGCATCAAATTCTATGATGAAGTTTCAAAATTCACTTATACCAGCATCACCACAGATGTTGGCTTGGCAGGTAGCAACACAAAGGAATTCTATGCCTGCTTAGATAAATGTAAAGAACTGGCAGTCCCAAACAGATCTAAATATAATGGGAAATTTAAAAACAAGACGCAGTCCCAAACAGATCTAAATATAATGGGAAATTTAAAAACAAAACACCCTGGTAGTCTATTATTTATTTAATTCATTATTTACGTATTTATTGCATTTAACTGGTTAGGCCACTGGACAATAAGGTTGCCTCTTTTCTGTGGAGACCTGGGGAGAAAAGCTTCAAAAACATTGCAGAGAAAAAAATGACATTTCACAATTATTATAGAAAGTGCAGAAAGTCTGGATACAAAAATTATTTACAGTAAATGTTTCAAATTTATAGCCTTTTACATACATTGATATTGTTCTGGTCAATCCTTCTTTAAAAAGACTCTTGCATCTATTAATATGAACCCTGTCACCATCACCTTATTAGTCTGAGATAAAGATACAAAAATTAAAGAAATAACAGAATGGCTTGAGGAGATGAAGAAGATGATGTCAAATCTGGAAGATGAGAGCACCATCAATAACTCAATCAGAAGAGTGCAGAAAACAGCTAAAGAGTCACTGAATTAATAAGGTAGTCAGCAGTCTGGAAGGAAGATTGTAAAGGAAAATTTTGATAAGGGGTTTGTTTGAAGACCCCACTGATAAAATGATCCGGTTCACCCAAGAGCTGTTCAGAATGTCTGCAGGCATAATCCACTTCCACATAAAATGTTGGTAGACTATTCCAGATACCTTTACCAAACAGCTTACATCCAAGGCCTGTTTACATTTTTCTGTTCAGTCAAGGAGTGGCTAACTCAACTGAATTGCCCTCCATTACCTCTAGAGCTGACTTTGCACTGGATATGTACAAGAAAAAGCAAAAAATGTCCACACCTATCCAAAAACTTATTCAGCAGGGAATCAAGCTTAAAATGAACTTTTCCTGCATCCTTCCTTTTAAATAGAAAGAAAAGTTTTACAAGTCACAGGACAGTATACAAGCCACTGAATTAGCAGTGAAACTTTTTTGAGGAGGTTAATTGACTTACATCTGCCTTGGCCATTTTTTATCTCTGACTGCTGGTCATTGCTCTCTGTAGAGCCTGTTTTTAATGTTGGTGCAAACCTTAAGGTGGAAAGTCCCATGCTTCAACTAATAGTTATTTCAGTGTTAGTCTGAACTTATCTGTTGAAGAAGTGGTATATGGAGATTGAGACAATAGTCGATGTGCACACACACACACACACACACACACACACACACACACACACACACACACACACACACACGCACACGCACACACACACACACACAGACACACACACACACACACACACACACACACACACACACACACACACACACACACACACACACACACACACACACGTTTGTTTATAACATATGGTCTGTCTTTGTGCTCATGAGACCTTGATTGTAGCTTACTGTTATTTATTTATTTATTTATTTATTTATTTATTTATTTATCTATCGTTATTATCCTTTGTTGGCCAGGTTAGTCCCAGGAGGCTAGTAGCCTTTTTTTCAGTGGGGACCTGAGGTGGTATTTCTACTACTACTAGGGGAATTTGTCCAGGGTATCAGGCAACTTTAGCTACTCTTTTTGATAGGTGCCTTGGGATCTTTTACTGAAGCAGATAGGACTTCAGTTTAACATCTCATCCATGGGACAACACACTTAGGGTGGGAAGATGGCAGAATGGTTAAGGTCTTTACCTTGCAGACACAAGGTGCAGGGTTTGATTCTCACATGGGATAATTGGCTAGGCTTAAAATGGCCCGTAAGGGCAATTAGCCTAGTACTAATCTATGAACCTATAATCTATCTATGAACCTATGTCATATAAATTCCCATAGCAGGCACAATAAAATAGCAGCTGTGCATAGCTAGATGTATCAGTGCACCCCTGCATAGTAACAGTAATAGTAAAAGAACACTGGTATAGATCACATACAAAAGATGAAGAAATACTGCAGTCTGACTTCAGTGCCGTCTGTAATGATATTATCAGTAAAAGAGGTGGTTGTGTAGCTATTATATAATCAAAAGCTTTTAACCTTGCTGAGCACCCCACAGAAATTCCAAGCATCAATAATGTTGAAATCCTACTAACTACACTTAAAATGAACTCACAAAAATATATATGTATAGCAACATTCTATACACCTCCTAGTACAGACAAATCAGCCCCTGAAGACATATTATCCTGTCTAAATAATAGCTCCTGAAACAATTATTCACCTCACTGTCATTCTATATGGATTAACATAGCTGATACATATGACCTCAAGTTCAGATAAAGTTACTGGAAAAAAAAAAAGTATTTTGGACTGGATATTGACAACAGAGCCCAGCAAAACTACCCATACTGGAATTATGCATGACACAATCAGTGATCATAATACAATCTTTGTCATATAGAAATGGGTCTACTTCATAGGAAGTACTAGACTAGCAGCCTTTGTGAACCTTTTTAAGCCTAGGCAATTTTCCTTTGGTGAGGATCAAATCCTGCACGTCTTATTTTTGAGGTAAACACCTTAACCATTATGCAAACCCATCCTCTATACTTTGTTTGATCAATGTTTCAGAGTGTTAAACATCATTTGTTTGAAACTATATAATTGATGTTTTGAAACATCGAATGTGTGACAGTGCAGGAATACTGTTTGTACTGAGACTGCAGTACAGTGGGGACCAGGGAATTTGCCCTTTTCCACATTATAGTGTGATCTCAGAGACGGTACATATATCTATATATATATATATATATATATATATATATATATATATATATATATATATATATATATATATATATATATATATATATATATATATATATATATATTCTAATGGGCTTCCTTCCTGCCAAACACACAGTATTTGTTGTTTCTGTAATTTTCGGTATTTCAGAACATTGATCAATTGATCTTCATCATATGATGTTTGACATTCTGAAACACTGATCATATGTGCTAGAGCCATGGAAACATGTTGCAATTCCTAGAACCATGCAATAAAAAATAGTCAGAAATACAACTAAATATGATAAGAAAGCTTTCTTATCTATTCTTTAGATGACGCACCATCTCACTTCAACAAAACCGTCCTTTCTGTTTTAAACTCCATTGTATCTGAACATAAGAGAAGAGTCAAATCAAGCCTCAACCACGGCAGTTGCTGTATAAAATCATGGCTTTTATTCAAAGAAGGAAAATAAAACCATAAAATCAAGGTTAAAACACAGATAAGCACTTTTGCGCCTTTCTAAACAAGCACTTCATCAGCTCTAAAGACTGTTACAAACAGACCATCTTTTAAACACTTATCTGTGTTTTAGCCTTGCTTTTATGGTTTTATTTTCCTTCTTTGAATAAAATCCATGATTTTATACAGCAACTGCTGTGGCTGACTAGTTGGATTTACTTCTGTTTTACCTTTTCATATTTAATCAGTCTTAATCCGAGTCTGCAACGTTTTTCCCTAAAACAGTGAAATCAAACACTGTTTACACTGTGGCTTACACCAGACACATAAAAGCAAATGCACAACAGACATAAAGCATGGGAAAGTGGAATTTAGAAAAAAAAGAAAACAAAAACAATCTGCAACAGTGTTGACATTTATGAAACCTAACTAAGAATACTATTCTAAAGGCTAAGCGAAACTAATTTTCTATTCTACAGGAAAAACTAAAACTCCCAAAAATTTTTGATCAACAATTAATAAAGTTATACTACATCTTATTAAAAAAATCACAACCCTGCCTTTTCACCAATGAAACAGACTGTAGCATAGTTGTTGTGTCTTTCGGCTTTTCCCGGTTAGGGGTCGCCACAGCGGAACTCTGGTCCGCTAATGATTGGCAGTAGATTTTTACGTGCCGAGTTGCCAGCCCTGACGCACAACCTTCAACAAAGGTACGCCCATTCACGCATGTCTCCAGACAGAAGACACTCTAGCTGAGAATCGAATGGGACAACGTCTTACTGTAAGGCGACAGCATACTGATGTAATTCATACAAATGCTGCAAATCCATTAATAAACCCAGCAGATCCAACGCAAGTGCTTGTGATAGTGTCACTAATACCTTCTCACTTACCACAACTCCTACTTATTCAAAACCTAAACCCACCTCTCTTGCAACAGACAGCAATATCTTAAAATAATTGTAGAAGCCATTGCATATCCATAATCTATACTTATAAATTACTTTCTCAAAAATGCCATAGTCTCAAAATTCCGAAAACAGACCTAAAGTATTCCCTTGCATAAAGGTGGCAAATCTCTTGAACTAGCAAATGACAGATCTATAACCCTATAACCATCTTGTCCCCTCTATCAAAATACTTGAAAAGTGTGTTCACCTACTATCTACTAAATAACAGAGAACAAGTCACTTTCTACAACATAGCATGGATTTAGACCAGGCCGCAGCACAGAAACAGCATTACTATATTTTATAAACTGTATTAATGAATGACAGAATCAAGGTGAAATGGTTGCATCCCTATTTTTAGACCTTTCCAAAATATTTGACACCATTTCACATCTTATACTATTACACAGACTCAATGAACTGGGCCACATACACAGCACAATCAATTTGTTGAAAAATTACCTTAGCCATGGAATGCAGTATGCACAATGGGCAGATGAGCTGTCATCGACTCAGCAAATAACATCATTTGTGCCACAGCGTTTGATTTTAGGATATTTACTCTTTAATATATTTATAAAAAAATGCATACAGCCTTTCACTCAGCAAATCTAATCTAACATCTAGATGACTCAATATGATATGTACAGCCACTTCAATCAAATATTTAAACATCTACAAGATGACCTATAGCATTCCTTTACAAATAATAACAACTGGCTAGAACAATCTAAACTACATCTAAATCCAAAAATGAGAGAACTAATGGCATTTCACTTCCAGTGCAGCAATCAGACTACTGTGGCTTTACATATTTTTAGTCATTAATACTAGAACTGTGCTAGACAAAATACAAAACTATTGGGCATAATAACTGACCACAGATTAAGATTTGATCAGCACATCCCATATGCAGTTCAAAAAACAACCATAAACTACAACTTCTTTATCAAATTAAACTTTTTTTCTGTCAGTCCATGCATGTTGGACCACAGCTCAGATCCATGTATTCCCCCAGTCAAATATTTACCTCATTAATTTTAACTGAGGGTTTCCTCTTTGGGCAGTTGAGTTCTTTGAAAAAAAAAAACAAAAATGGCAAATGTCTTGAGATTTTAGGACAAAAAATATTTCATAAGTTTTCCTTAATATTTGCATTAAACAGTTATTTTATATCTGAAACACTTAGATGTTATATGAAATAGCATAAACAACTCAAATGCTACAAGCACAAGTTTTTATTTTGGTAAAAAGATGAAGTTCTGTCCTTTGTACTGACCATCGGTATATTTTGCCCTGCAAAAATCTCAACTTTGTACAAAAAAATGACACACTTTGGTCAGTTGAAAAGGTGGCACCCTATTTTAACTAACCTACAGTACTCTCAGCTAATCAAACTGAAGCAATCTTCTAATAAAAAATGCAAAGTTTACAAGTGACCACATTAATCAAACACATCACTGTCTTGCACTTCGGTCCCTTAACTTACTGGAGCTACCTAATCAACTGGCTTGCACTCACATTAAGACTGCCCACAACATCCTCTGTAGTCTGTTCTGATGCTCTCCCACCAGTTGGTTATTAAACGGGTACTATAAGACTCTCTATCTTCTTATTTTTATATGTCTAATGTGTGAAGTCTAGCTTTAAACATCTTAGTTGTCTCACTGATATAGTATACTTAACAAGGACACTTTAATGAATAAATTACACCCTCAGTAATGCATGAAGAACTGAACATTAAATGTAAACTTTTTTATACAGCAAGATGTACTAACTACATACTTACAAACATTGCAAGATCAACAGGGAAGAGAACCCCTGACAGTTTGAACAGAAAAATAGAGCACTTCAGTTTTATTTGTAGTTACAGTTATTTTAAAATATTACTCCAATTAACTTGAAAAGTTAATAGAGCTACAGGTTTTGCATAGGCATGCATTTTCTGAACAATATGAATTATGAAACTCTAATGTCTAGCATTATTGACTGATTGTAATCCTCAGTGATTTACCAGAAAATAAAAATATTACCACAGACAGGGTAAAAATATTAGGCAAAATCAGGGATAATTTAGAGGTAATTACATACATTCCTATAAATCAGACTCTGATTAATTAACATCTATCCCCAGTTTTTACAATTATATATTTATTTAACACATACCTCTATGTACATAAACCATAAGCAGTCAAATGGAAATTAAGTCACATTACAAAATAAAATATAAGGTTTATAAATACAGCCATATCACAAGCAGGTAAGAACACATCACTAAAACAATGCTCACCATAGTTCATCAAGTTAAATGAACCTTTCAGGAGACATTTAAATTCTGAACCAAATTACATAAAAAACACTGTACACATAGGTGCCGGAAGCTGTTGAAGACTGGGGGGTGGGGGTGGCAAAGGGCAAGAGGGCCACTTAGTGATTTAAAAAGGGCAAATTTTTTAAAGTCATTTACTACTATTACAGGAGCATCAGTGTGATGCAAGCTAAGTTTCAGTAAGGATAATTGTGCATAAATTTCTTACAGAATTATAGATTAAGCCAGCCTGTGTTGATATGATTTGGTATGTGTTAAAGATGCAATGGCAGTACTGTTAAATCAAGCATGCCATTCTGAAGTACATTACTCTTTTCTGAACAACTTATCAGTGGAGAAGAATTAGCTGGCAAAAGTACTTGATCTGCATAGAGAGAACTGCAATAGCTTTGTAAGCAGGGATGCAATGGATCTATTTCTGACCGTAGCACTGACAACATACCATACACTGTACATT
The DNA here is from genome assembly GCF_019279795.1 of Protopterus annectens. Classification (NCBI taxonomy): domain Eukaryota; kingdom Metazoa; phylum Chordata; order Ceratodontiformes; family Protopteridae; genus Protopterus; species Protopterus annectens. The sequence continues at coordinate 1,049,513,598 of NC_056730.1, forward strand.
GTGCAGCTGTAAATATGCAAGCTGTAGTACTGCTAAAGCTTGTGTGTTTCCTACTTCATAATAAAGTTTACAGTGGGCTGCCAGGACTGTGGTCAGAAATGGACAAAGTCCCATCTTATATTTTACTTGGCATGCAGTAACAAAAGTGGGGGGAAATACTGTGTTTCTGAGTTGGGTCACTAAGAAGCAATAATGAAATAAAACACAACACAAGCTTGTATACAAGTCAGCCATCACATATTGAGGTAAAAAGTGTCTCAGCAGAACTGCAAAACTGTTGGTAGGATAATATTACATCATACAAGCTAGAAAGGCAAATAAGAGGATTACATCTATGTATCACTTACAAGATCTGCAAAACAAGTACTCCACTTATTACATCAGGTTGGATTATACAGTTGGCAGTAATGGACTTCACAACATAGTATTGTATTATCTCAGAAGTTCAACACTGATGCTTTCACACAGATTTCACAACACTAAATGAAAGCAGTGATTAGCATAGTAGACATTCAGCACGGTCAAATTCTATATAGTAAATGTAGCAGCACTTCCAATGCAAAGTGTCATCTTATTAAAATACTTTTCAATGAATGTGTTTCTGAATCTGCACTCATCTTTTCCATACCGCACATCCTGACCAACTCCTACTATAGCACAATTAAACTATGGCAGTAACAAGCTACACAGAAAATACTGTAGGGTATACTTACTTATTCTTTATGTAGGTAAGGGGAGTGGTTCAAACAACTCTTTTTAACCACAGCAAGGAACTGCAGATAAAACATATCTGCGGAATACATCACACACATACCTGTCACATTCACACATATGTACAAGGCTAACGTACTTGTACCATTCTCAACATAGTCTCACAACATAACTTTCTTTATTGTTTACTGCTCAACCAAAATTGTAAGAAAATTAAAGAAAAGTGGTTATTACCGCTAGCCAAGCTGCTACAATTCTTCCAGATCCACTGCTATTATTTTAACAATGTGCTGTGAAGAAAACTTAGAATGACAAATACACACTTCTAGTTTCATGCTGGAAGATAAACATTTCGGGATAAAGAATAGCTGAAAGTGTTTAGAGTAGTTCAAGTTTTTTGCTGGTGGAGCTGTTTCGTGGATGTGTTATTAAACAGAGTGACTTTTTAACTGTTCGGAGTATTCCCTCGTCTGCCTACTGCGCCTTTTTCAGTGTTTGGTTGACTTCGAGTGCAGTTTCACTTTTCTTCTTAGTGGTTTCGTTTGTGTGGATTTGGCTATGGAGGGAGCTTCTCCGGTGGGTACTAAAGGACAGGAAGAGGTTGGCCAATCACGCAAACTGATTGGCCAGCTCACTGAGCTTATTGACTTACTCACTCCGCTATGTCACTCTATTGTTGCGAGCAACAGGAATATGTGCCAAGAGAAAGGAAGTGGAACCGAAGGGTGTATTGCACATAAACTAAAAAGGAAAAGAGGCAATCTGCATGACGTTCACGATTCAGGGGATGTATTTGAACCGAATGGTGGTACATTCAACCCGGCTGCTACACCAGGGATTTTTGGAGAGCAATATATTCGGAACGAGGCGGAAGAGGCTGATATTACTGACAATGGTAATAAAGTTAAGGTGCTTTTTCGCGCTCCAGCACCTCCAGGTACTGATCCATTTACTACACATTACAAAGACACTAGTGAATGGTTGAAAGCAAGTTTTTGCTTTCATCTTGATAAGGGTAATCACCCTGACATTCCTAATGGAGACTCTTATGTTGTTAAGTTGGATAAAATCTCTAAACTTATGCTGAAGTATAGAACATTGGTTATTGAAAATGCATACCTTTTAGAATGCATTAATAGGAATATTGTCCCGAAAGGGTTAAGGGTTTGGAAATACCCTAATAATGTTCAGGCTGGCTCAGAATTTCATTTAGAATTGTTGGAAGTATTTAACAAGGCAGGCATAGATATACTAAAACTTATTATCAAGGAGAATGATAGGAAATAGGACATATTAAAAGGAGAAATAGATGAACTGGATGTACATATTAAGGAGGATTTAATACATGGAATAAGGGAAGAAAAGGATAAACATTTTAAAATTAGGGATGATATAGATATGAAATGTAAAGATTTAATTAATAGGAAGATGAATAAACTAAAGAGGGATTTAGTTGAATATCAGAATAAAACTAGTTACCCTAAACCACCCTATATGAAATGGGATTTTTTTTGGTAATAAAAACTCAAAACAAAATTCTGTCAGTAATAAAGATGAAAATACAAATAGATGGAATTATTATGATTATGATTATGAATTCCCACCACTCAATAGGGATGATAATTATGAAAACAATCAACAACATTTTAGGAATGGAAATTTTCAGAAGAGGGGGGGGAGAAGGGGGAGAGGAAGGTTTTAGATTCCCACCACCTCACCCCTAAGATATTGAATGATGAAATTTCAGTTTCTGGTGTTAGGAATAGTTACGAAGGTTTTTCTATTTATAATTTTAGTGACACAACCCTGACAAAGGAACATTTTAGGTTATTAAGCAAAGGTCTAAAGTATATACCCTATACTAAGGGGGATCTAACTAAGACCTTATTAGATATAAAATTATTCTTACGAAAAATTAATTTAGAAATATTGTTTGCTAAAAATAAGACCATCAACCCTCTTTATGATTATAAGGCTCTTTCACGTAGATCCATTTATAATCCACCCCTGCATCCCCAGATCAAGAATTTGGAAATTATTCTAGAGAATGAAGTTAGAAAGGCACAACATGAAAAAATATATAGATATAATCTTAGTCAAACTGAAAATGAGATTATAAACGCACTAAAAACTAATGCGGTTGTTAGAATTATGAAACCTGATAAAGGTGGGGGAGTTGTCATTATGGAGAACATTATCTATGAGGGTAAGATGAATGAAATCCTTAGGGATGAAGTGAAATACACTTGTGTGTCTAAGAATGAAGTTAATGTAGCATACTACAAGATAGATATGTTGTTAAAAGATATGCTATATGAAAAATTAATAGATAGTAAAACCTATGAGTATTTACACGTACCTAAACCCCGAATACCAATTATTTTTGGTATTCCCAAAATACATAAAAATATTGAAGACCCCCCCCCCCTTAGACCTATTGTGTCAGCGGATGGGTCAAAGACACTACCCTTGGCAAAGTATATAGATGTGAAAAGTAAGCATATTTGTAAGCAAAATAAGGTTATATTAAAGGATTCATGGGATTTATTAAGGATTATTACCCCTGAATTGTTTTCTGAGGACCTTATTTTTGTCACTATAGATATAGTAGATCTCTTTTCTTGTATACCCTATGAGATGGGGTTACGTATGTTTGAGGATATGATTTTTCATAACAAGTTACCCCAACATGAGAAAGTTGTTATTATGGGGCTTATGGATATTGTCCTTAAGCACAATTTCTTGATTTTTAATGGGGAATATTTCCAACAGATACAAGGAGTATCTATGGGAGCAGCGTGTGCCCCCACATTTGCGAATATAGTTTTGGCACATTGGGAGGAAAATTATATTTTAAATTCCAAATTTAATAACTGCTGGACATTATACCGCCGTTTTTTGGATGACATTGTTATCTTTTGGACGGCGGGTTATGATAAATTCAATGAATTTTTTGAGTACATTAGTATGACTACCAACTTTCTTAAATTTACATATAAGACTTCAACTGACATGTTACAATATTTAGATGTTGAAATCTATAAATTGAATAATAATTTTGAAACTAGAATTTATAGAAAATCTACCTTCTGTAACTCCTTTCTTCACTTTAATAGTGCGCACCCCTCACATTGTAAAAAGAATATTGTAAAAGGACAGTTTGTGAGGGGTTGCCGTATGACTAGTTTGGAGTCAGACTTTACTAATGAATGTGCCCTCCTGGAGAATATGTTTAAGGAAAGAGGGTACCCTAGTATTTTTATTGAAAGTATTAGGAAGGAAGTGGAGGAAGGTAGGAGTTCTAAATTTAGACCCATAAAGGGGGTCGTAGTAGAACCCCTATCTGATATACAGGATGGAAATAACAATATTCCCCCCAATGAATATCAACAGGCCTTATTATTGGAATATAATGTTTCTAATTTTAAGGTTAGGGAGATTTTTCAGAGAGAATGGGATAGGTTTGTGGCATTGTCGGATATAGATGAAATATCCAAACTAAGACCAAAGGTAGTATATAAAAATTCATTTAATATGAAAAAAATCCTTGAGATGAATAGCAATACAGGAAATATTAACTATAGGGAAAATACATATCACATGGGAGGAAGGAAGAAAATGGGCACTTTTAAATGTGGAAGTTGCCATCAATGTGAATATATTATGAATGAAGGGGAGATCCATATAGAAAGTAGAAATAGATGGATAAGTAGTAAGGGAAACTTTGGTTGTGACACAAAAGGATTAATTTACCTTGCAGTATGTCAAAAATGTAAATCATTTTATGTGGGTAAAACAGAGAGGGTTTTGAGGAGACATATTTATGAACACCTTTATGAAATTTCTAAAGGTAAAGAAACAAATGCTTTATATAAGCATTCTAGGGTCTGTGAAGGGTATAAATTCCTTTTCTTTGTTTTAGAGCAGGTTAAGAAGGATATAAGAGGTGGTCCTTGGGAAGAATTGTTAGAATACAAGGAATTATGCTGGCAGGTAACTTTGGAAGCAGCAAGAACACCTGGTTTAAATGAATATATTTCACTTTTACCTTTGTTAAAATTAAGGGCTGCTAAAATGTGAAATTGTGCTGTGATGCATTTAGCCAGCAGATGGCGCCACTACACTTGTATCCATTGATTCTTATGACAAGTATGAACTGATGTATATTTATAATAGGTATTTATTTTTTTAAATATTTTAGACATAGGTTAGAATTTAATAAGTCAGGGTTGAATATATTTAATTTTTAACATTTTAACATTATGACTTTATTTAAAATGTGGAAAGTGAATTCCCTGATATTTTACTTAATTTGTATATGTGGGTGTACTGAAACTGAATAATATGTACTAATTAATATTAATGAGCCTATTGCATTAGCCTGATTTGTGCATTTAAATTCTTTTTTGTGATGTTTATTGGTTAGTATGTCTTTTATTAAGTATTTAAGAGGCAATTAATGGGATTAATTGCTTATCTGATGAAGTCCAAGTTGTTTGTGGACGAAAACGCGTAGTGCTGTATCAATTGCGTTAATGCTTGTGTTTTTTGCTGGTGGAGCTGTTTCGTGGATGTGTTATTAAACAGAGTGATTTTTTAACTGTTCGGAGTATTCCCTCGTCTGCCTACTGCGCCTTTTTCAGCGTGTAGTTCAAGTTAAACCATTTCACTGAAGTTTACTAGTTTCTTCTAGAACAAGAACAGGGTGCTTTAGATGGAAAGCTTACTGTAGGATCTTTGGGGACTGAAGACAGTGCTTATAGCATTTATGTGAAGCTAGAAGGATATTACGTACTGGGGAGGTAAGGTTATTCTGCCTGGTGATTACTGGAAGTGGAGAAACCAAGCTGTCAGCTTGAGACTAGAGGTGTTTGGGTGAGTCAACCCTTGTGGGTGCGAGATCAGTCCTGGAGTTGGATCCAGAATCCATGGGTGATCTATTAGATGAGGCCAAAGGAATGGAAACCAAACTTGTTGTGGCTAGTAAGGAGCAATGATTATTACTCTGCTTCTCAGATGAAACTCTTTCTTTACAAATTGGGGTATCAGGGAAAAGGGAGGGAAAGCATACAGAAGTCCTGTGGGCCAGTCGTGAATCACAGAATCCCTTGGGGACTCCCCCAGTAGGGGAAATAGGGCGAAGTAGCTGCTGCATTTGTGGTTTGCTGGAGAGGTGAATAGGTCACAGCAAGACTGGCCCCAGCGGCTGAAGATCTTCACTGCAATAATAGGATTGAGGGACCACTCGTCATCTGCTCAGCTTGTCTGCAATCATGTTGGAACTCCCAGGAATATGAGTTGCAATCAGAAAGCGGTTGGAAGCTTTCACCTATTGCCAAATTCTCATGGCTTCTTGACACAACAGGTAGTACTTTGTTTCCCCTTGTTTGTTGATGTACCAGACTACAGACATGTTATCTGATTGAATAGCAATTGTCCCTGATGGAAGGATGGATTGAAATGCTTGCAGTGCTAGAAGCACCGCCCTCAGTTCTAGGACATTGATATGCAGGTGGGCCTCTACGTCTGACCAAGTACCTTGGACCATCTTCCCCTGTTAAAGCCCCTGCCACCCTATCAGGGAAGTGTCAGTAGTCACTGTGGCCCTGGGCTGTTGTGGGTAAAAGGGGTGACTCCATTGTTGTCCGTCTGGCTTCATCCACCACATTAAAATCCCGCTTGCATTCCTAAAGAGGAAGGATTAGAAATGTTCAAGGAGACTCTGTCAGTCTGTTCAGGTTTTCCACATGACCAATTTGCATGATTAGTGAACTTATGGCATTAATATTAGAAAATAATTTCATCTACTTTGAGGGTCAATATTTCCATCAACTTAAATGTGTGGCTATGGGCTCAGCATCCACACCAGTATATGCCAGTATAGTACTACTTGGTTGGGAATCCAAATATGTTTTTCAAAGTGACTATTACAGGTACATCAAGTTGTACTTTCGATATTTGGATGATATTTTTATTTTACAATAAGGCAATACAGAGTATGCCTGTATTTATAGAATATTTGAATACTATTACATCCTTTCTAGAATTTACTTATGAATACAATACACATAGTATTCATTACTTAGATATAGATATTACTATTTTACATACAAACAACATTTAAATCCATTATTTATAGAAAAAGCACATTTTGCAATGCCTATCTCCATTTTTTCAGCTGCCACCCTATTACACAATAGACAAGTTTGGTTAAAGGACAGGCTATTAGAATAGCTCATATGACGTCTCAATACAGTGATCTTGAAACTGAATTCAGTCAGCAAACAAAAATGTTCTTGGAGAGGGAATACTCTAAAAAATTAGTGGAAGACATTTTGGAGGGCGTACTCAAAGAATGGGGAAAAAGATATAAGCCCTTACTGGGTACAAGCCTGCAGGATCAACATATGGATAACAATTTGTCCAAGAATTTTGAAAAAGCTTGTATCATACAGCATAGTCCAATTTCCAAAGATGCAAAGGAAATTAGATTAAAGAACCGGAAAATTTTTAGAATTAATAAAGATGTAAATAGAGTTGTGGGGGATAAACCTATCTCCATCAATAAAGTAGGTAAAAATATGAAAGTATTAGAGAACAAAAGAGGCAACAAAACATTTTAGGTGAAGGAACAAAATCCTGTGGGAGATGTTCCCAATGATCATGTGTTATGAAATGTAGTGATATAACACTGGGCAACAACATGGTGAGTAAGGCGAAGTTTGAAAGGCAACTGCTATACAGAAAAAGTTGTCTATCTTGCTTACTGTGAGACATGTAAAGGATTCTACGTGGGCAAAACAGAACGAGCCCTTACAAATAGAATCTATGAACACAATAATGACACAAAAAACAAGAATCAAATGCCCTTTATAGACATTCTAAAACTTGTCATGGATTTTCACATTTCAAATTTGGCATTTTAGAAATTGTACATATGGAACCAAGAGGGGGTGATTGAAAGAATCTATTGAGTAAAAAAGAACTACAGTGGCAGCTAAGATTAGCAGCAAGGTTTCCTCCGGGACTTAATGATTCCATTTCTTTAAAGCCAGCATTAAAAGAAAGGGCGGACATATTATAAATAGTGGTTGTCATATAGGTTCATAGGTTCATATAGGTTCATAGGTTCATACTAGGCTATCTGCCCTGGGGCAATTATAAGCCTAGCCCGATTCTGTATGGCTTACGCCACCCCTTGATTTGTCCTTGCTTATATATATATTTTTTGGTCTAAATACAATATCATCGTGAGTTTGGTATCTGTGAATTTGTATTAATTTAATTTATTTAAAAAATATATTTTTTATATGACATGGTTGTTGAAACACGTGATTTTATGAAACAGATTGATTGGGTTAAATTCAGCCAATGCTATGGTTTCTTAGACTAATTAAATGGCATTTTGTGTACAGCTATTTATTCTGATAAAGTCTCTTGTAAGAGAGATGAAAGCACTTAATGTTATTTTGTCTATTAAAGGAAGAGTCTGGTTGCAGCTTTGGTGCATTTCAGCACACTTCCAATGGTCTAGAGGCTCTCTGTCTATGGCATTGGGTTTCAGAACACCCCTGGGGTGTGTTATTTGCACAATAACACTCATCCTGTTGGAAATTATCGCTTGCATACAAAACTTTAAATGTCTTAACTAAGGGGGACACATTAGGGTACAGCAGGTATCAGCCTCTCAATCCTTGAGCCAGCCCTTTAACAGTATGCTGCTGCTGCAGCATGTGGAGGAGCATATCTGGTTCCTTTTGGCTGCATTGCAGAGAACTAGCATTGTGTGGGCATTTTATGACATCACCCATTTATATGAGGTCCTGAGAGCTACAGATTATACATACATTGACATCAAGGCCTCACATTTTTCAGAACGGCAAAACTCCATCAGCACAAAGGTCTTCCACTATTTTAATTACTAAGTGTTCTGTAATGCCCAGGGCATTATTTATAATGTGCCCTTGTACTACCCTAGCATTTCCCATTACCCACACATCTAGTACAAGTCAAACCTATACCAAAAATTCTTGCAAGGGGATTTTTTTAAAGTATAATTTGCTTTATAGATGCAAACATATGCTAGATGGATAGGTCTTTACACACATGTATCACACAATCAGGGACCACGCATATATAGTATGTTGTTTTTTGTGCGTTGCATGTGATACCCTAGATCTTTGGCAGGTAATCCCCATCTGCAACCCCCAGACCATACAGAAAATGATCTCATTACTAAGGGTTTTGCATCCAGGAAGAAAGAGGTCATTGTCTCCCTCTACTCTTCCATCATTAGGCCAATCATCAAGTACAATGGCCCATTTGGCATGTACCTCACTAGACACCTGCAACAATTGGAGAGCCCACAAAAGTACCTTACAAAGATGATCCTAGGCTTTAAACAGTTGTCCTATATGGACAGACTCAAAAAACTCCAACTATTCTCTGTCTCATATCTCCTAATTAGAGGCGATCTCTGCTTGACTTACAAAGCCATGTCTGATTCAGCTCTGTTAGAAATGCTCCATCTAAAGAAATCTCAATCCTTCCACACCACATGCTCTAGAGACCTCAACCCCATTACCACAATCAACAGAACATGCTGAAGGGACAGGTTCATAACCCAGAGACTGCCCATGCTATGGAATTGACTTCCCATACATGTCAAACAGAGCACCTCACTGGCCCTCTTCAAGAGAAATATTGATGAGTGGATGGGAAATAGAAAATTCACACCAAGGATCACTCCAGTGGCTCTACTTGACAGAGGCACTGGGAACTAATGTTGGGTGGCACAATGCTAGGGTAATCCTATGGGCTAGGCTTGTAAAGGCTCCAGGGCCAATAACCTAGTGCACACCTATGAACCTATTATACACCACACATGGAAATCTGTAATATAGTGGAGAGAAGGTGTTCAGGGATGCTTCCATTGCCTGAAGAAGTCAGAAGAGGTACTGTAATATACTCCAGACATCTGCAGCAAGTTTTTGTTGTCAGATTCATAATACACGATATGGGATTGTGCAAACTGATGAAGCAACAAGTGAGGACTTTGAAAGGATCCTCCATATCTGTTGTACTAACAGCAGAATGACAGGACAGAGAGTCACAAAAGGAACACTTAGCAGTAATACTACAGTTCAGGCAGAGGTGGGTGCAGTACCTAGCATATATGTGATCTGGGTGACTATGGGGGGACAGGAATTGCATCTTTCATTGGTGGGGGGGTCAAGCTGCCACAATGTGTCTGTTGGCACTGTCCGCCATGTTTGTTTACAGTGTTGGACTGTGATGCAGGATGTAATGAGGAAATGTTAGAATTGCAGGAGCATGAGAGTTCACCCGATGGGGCTTACAATTTGTTGACTCTGATGTCTGTGACTGCCACTAAAGTGGTCATCACTTATGACTGAGGGTGACAGGTTGTGGGGGAAAGGGGAATTGGAAGAACTACAAGAACATGCACACACAGCCTGAAAAAGCATTTCACATACTAACCCAGTGAGACATCATTTCCCATGATCTTGACAACAACTATGACTGGAAGTGAAGGCTGAATGCTTACAAGTTAGTGTCATTCCTAGTATGGTGCCATAGAACCCAACAACCCCTGTGACATGCCCTTCACAAGGTTTCCATTTACATGGTTGCCCCTCATAGCCACAGACAGACAGTGATTTCCATGAGAATGTCTTGGGTTACCAGCAACATGTACATCACAACATCTGGGTCAGTGTAATCACCATCTGCCCTTGGGTTTGTTTTTCTTGCTGAACTACCTTGCAAAGCAAGGTTCCTTCTTTGACTTGGGCTGGGGTTGAAATTGGTCGGTATTGGTCAATATTGTGTACTAAACCAGTAAACAGATCTAAATAAATAAATAGATAAATACATAAAATACACCATAAAGCTGCATGTCTGCTGAATCTTTACTAAAATTTCTCTATTGCACAACTGTGTGTATTGTGAAAAAAGTACTGACACCTTAATTTGTGTAAACAAGGGCCAACTAGCATAGCTGTTGTGCTAATGATGCTACTTAGTAATGCTGATTCTGAATTACTGCAATAGAGCATTATACTGCCCTACATGCTGGTGGTGGCTGTGCATGTCACAGTGACCATGAAGCACATCACTGGTATGTTCATGTATATAGAATGTGCGTGTTTGTAGCACCATGGAACAGCAGTATATCTATTCTTAGTGCCACAGTGCAGTACTAGAGACATACTGTAGTACCACAGTGTGGCCCTACATTGTGCAACATGTTTACTCACGGGGCTACCATTTTCTTCCTTAGTTTGACATGAATGAGTAGCCATGCCTACTTTGGGCACTGTGGAATGCAGGGCTATGAGGTAATGTGCCAGAAATAGCAGGATTTTCTTAATCTTTCTACACAGAGACTCTGAGGAGCACCCATAGGGGAAGTATGACATCCTGTTGCTGAAGGCAGATGCCTGGCATGAACTTGTCAGGACGGCCAGTGATGCCACTCAAAGCAAACATTCTAGTAAGTATTTCCAGCACTGGTACAGTGATCTGAGATGGTACCAGCCTGACCTGCTTCATCAGTGGGAGCTGGAAGTTAGGGAGAGACAGAGACAGACATGTGATATAAGCATTTATTTCTGGACAAATGTTAACTGCAATCTTACCTGTTTTACATGTCCACTTTAAGAGCACATATTTTGCTATCCAATGGTAGAAGAGAATGAACTTAACATGGCAGGATGTCATGCAAAATAGAAGTGACTCTCCTTGCAGTGGGGTGAGTGAATATGACATCTGTGCCAGTCCAAGATACAAGTGCAATAGTGTTTATAGCATATGTGTGCAATACTTTTTTTCTTTTTCTCATTGTGTGATTCTTCTGCAGGTCTACTACCTCCCCTTGCATTTACACTAGTAACCCAAAATTGAAAAAAAAATGGATTTGTCACCCCCTTCACCCCATCTTAAGTATACTTCTGCATTACATCATGCCACTGAAAAGTTTAACACAAATAAAAGCTCTACAAAGTCTAGCCAAAGCTCTGGACCAAGCACCCTCTTGGATATTATTTTCATAAACATATATCATAAGTCTAGTTGCCTTACATTTATTGCAAATGTCATTAATGATCATGGAGACATAATACCTTGCTGGTCATTCCAGAAACAAAATAGTCCACCTTTAGAGTCTTTCCACAAGCACAAAAAGAAAAAAAAAAGAGTTCTGACAAAACAAAACTAAAGGTTAATATCAATAGCATCTCTGCAGGTTAGTTTCCCTAAACAACTCAAATCCAGTTATCCACACAGTCTTACTATCTGTTTCCTTCACAATTATATATTAATACCCAAAACTTATCAATAAAGAGAAAAACGTACAAATGTTGACTTCCAGTTTTCACAGCATATTGCACTGGCTAATAAAAAAAAACCCCAAAACAAAAAAAGCCCCAAAAAACAATAAACTAAAATGCAATCCATACTTTATGCCAGAATCCAAAATATTGCTAATTCTCTCACTATAGCAATTACTTACCCTCAATGTAACAATATACCATTTGTTCCACTTACAGTTTTTTGACTAGACCCTACCTACACTAAACTTACTGCTTTCTACTGATAATCACTGATACTGTACTCATACAATTAAAAGCAACCAGCGATTATGTCAACAACATGGCTAAGAAACATATACAGCTATATCTAAGAATATTCATTCTAATATTAGCCATTCTCCTAGCTGCATCAGCATATTCACAAAATCCATATTTCCTGAAAACTGCACTGCAGTCTGTCACTGTCAAGTGCAAGGTAGCATTACTGCCAAAGCATGAACTCTTACAAGTTACTTAAATAGCTAATTAACTTCAATCAATATTAATATTTATTCTATTAAAAATACTTCCCAGTCTTTGCAGCTAAAGTAAAATAAATGCTTGTCATTACCCTGTAAACTATTATACAAAGACTTGTGTTCCAACTGTCTCTATTTCGGAGGAGTGTCACTGTTTTTGGAGGCATGTCCCTATTTGTAGGCTTGATTTACCTCTTCACACAACTGAACCCCCCACATCACATGTGATTTTTGTAGCTAAACCACATGTCGAGCATACTAGTAGCAGCAATAATTTAAAGAAAGAAGACATACATCTCAAAGCTCCCTTTTTGAGATATAGTTCATTAAAGTGTACCAATCCTACACTGTCTGTTTGATAATGTGCTTATATTTCCCATCATTTTTGTTAGACTGTTTTTTAAACATATGTTTCTGAGTAGTATCCCACATTCCGACTGGAAGCGGGAAGAGTTTTGTACTATTTGGTATTCAAATTATATGCTAATTAGATTCCCAGATTTTTAGCTGAATATTCCTGTTTTCAAGGGCCTTTGTTGCTATTTTCAGTGTCTGCAGGCTGAGAGGTTTGTTGTGTTCTCTTAAACTAGTTCCCATTCTCAGAAAATGTTCCTTTGTTGTAGAATATTCTTTCCATTTATGGCGAAAAAAAAAATCATGTATTTTATTTACTGCTAATAGATCATTTTGCTGATCTTTCAGTTTGCAAATATTCTGACAGAGGGTAATATAGAATACAAAATGTTTGAATAACTGGTTTTGTAAAAATTCTGAGAAGTGTTTAACTATAATCATTAAGAACAGCAAGACTGAAAATGCCAATCTCAGGAATATTCTTCATTACCCCACAGTGTTCCCCTTAATCCAAGGTACATAAAACTCACGGCTAACATATATATAAATAGCTAGGTAGTGGAGGTACAGGAGGCTTGCAAAAATGCTTTATGGCTTTACAGTCAGTTTCCAGATTTGCAATTTTAGTTATATTTTAGTTGCAGGATTGTTAATTACAGATCTCTCACTTATGTACCCAAAGTGTGGTGTACAGCAACAGTGGTCCCTCTCCACAAAGGTGGTGCCTCAACGGATCCTGGAAACTATCACCCCATAAGTCTCACTAGCTTGGTCTGCAAAGCTATGGAAAGGATCATCATGGACCTTATAAATAAAGATATTGGGGACCTACAGACACTGGATCCTACCCAGTTCGGCTTTGTTAAGGGCAGATCCTGCCTCTTAAACCTGGTCGATTTCTTTGAAACAGTCACCAAGGCCATTGACAAGGGGAAGGTGGTCCACACAGCCTACCTGGACCTTGCAAAAGCCTTCGATACAATACCCCACTCGGGCATTATAGATAAGCTCACCAGCTTAAATATAAACCCCTATGTCACTAGATGGGTTGCAAACTGGCTCAAGGATAGAACCCACATGGTTAGAATAGCTGGAGCCATGTCAGACTCCAAACCAGTTACAAGTGGCATCCCACAAGGCTCAGTCCTGGGACCTCTTTTGTTCGGTATATATTTCTCGGAGGTACAGGCCAACATGGAAGGACTGTGGCTGACCAAGTTCGCAGATGACTGCAAACTGGGCGCCATAATAGACTCTCCAGCCGACACAAGCATCCTCCAAAAGGGCCTCATAGAAACAGACAACTGGTGCCAGAGCCATGGCCTCAAGCTAAACGCCAAAAAGTGTATAGTCTTCCCTTTGGCAAAACAAAGTGCCTACAAATTACCACATAGGTGGTAATCCATTAAGTACAGAAGAAGTAATTAGGGACCTGGGGACCCAAGTTGATAGCAATCTCTCATTTGACAACCATGTGGCCAAAGTGGTCAGAAAAACATTTTATATAGCCCACCTAATCATGAAGGGATTCACATCTAGATCAGGGGAGGTCATCATGCCTCTTTACTCATCTCTCATCAGGCCCATAATTGAGTACAATGCCCCTTTTGGGATGTACCTTACCAGACACCTGCAGCAACTGGAAAGACCCCAAAAGTACCTCACCAAGAGGATCAAGGGGATCAAATAGATGCCGTATGCTGCCCGGTTAAAGAAACTCCAGCTCTACTCAGTGGCATACCGCCTGCTCAGAGGCGATCCGTGCCTGACGTATAAAGCCATGTCCAACCCAGAATTAATGGACATGCTGCACCTCAGAAAATCCAAATCCCATCGAGCTACGCGCTCCAGGGACTTGAACCTCAGCACTGAAATAAATAGGACATGCTGGAGGGACAGATTCATAACCCAGAGGCTCCCTTCACTCTGGAATAAAATCCCAGTCCAGGTTAGGCAGAGTCCCTCATTGACTCTCTTCAAGAGGAATCTTGATGAGTGGATGGGAGATCGTAGGTTTACCTCGGGTATCACTTCTGTGTCACTGTTAGACAGAGGCACAGTATACTAACCTCGAAAAAGGGCATAGCAAAATTAATTTAAAATGGGTGGTGAAAGTCATACACACTCTGGCTAGGCTTATAAATGCCCTAGGGCAGATAGCCTAGTATGAACCTATGAACCTATGATAGAGAGCCGGTAACTGTATACATTTTCATTACAACAGATGCAGCCTGATAACCTTATTTAATATTAACCATGTTATACATCTGCTATATATAATTTTACTTATATATTTAACTGTTCAATAACTGCATGTTTATTTAAAGTTCATTTTTAGATGTTTAAAATTTGTCAGCCTTCGGTCCACCTTGTAGCCTAAGATTATCCTTGGGCCAGTAGCAACCGTAACTGGTACCTAACTAACTAATTAACTAGCATAATAAGATGCTGAAAGACAACAGAGTTGGATATGTATATCCCATTGTATCCTGTAAATATATTCCATCTTTACCTAAGTCAGTAGGAGATGGAAGGTTGATTTAATGATGGTACTGATATAATGGGCTGCTTTCTTATAATTTAGGAGTATATGTGTAACTGTGGATTTTATCATGAGTCATTTTCTGCCCATTGTATGTATTTTGTTGCATGTAACATAACTATGGGAAGAAATGTGCTCCTGGGATCCAATTCACTTATCAAACAAATAAAAATAATAGAAGCTGGACTGTAATCAGGATTCATGTCTCACTTTCAACAGCTTTGTAGATTTCATGCCTGTAATTCCAGCATTTCCTCATTTTGAAAAATATATGCTTCATGCTTCAGTAAAATGAGAAGTGTGGAGCTAGTAAATTACATTAAAATTCTATCTATAGGTGTGCTGCATAGTAGGCAGCTCAGAAAAATAAAAAATCTGTTTTGTTCAGTTTCATCTGATCTGACATTACTCAAAACTGAGCACCAATGAGTGATAGTTCAAACTAGTTTGCAGCACTTTTATTTCCCCTTGTCAGGCATGCCAGTCTTCTGTGATTTCAGCTGTTCTGATCATTTATTAATGATGGAAGGAGATATTGCTTACATGACTGACTGCTTTAATGGGAAATTATAAGAATCATTGCAGAAAGTGGGAACATCCCTGTCTAACCAATTTGAAACCACTTCAGGAATATGAAGATCGGTCTGTTTTGTTCAGTGGTTGCTCTTTATCCTATGCAAAGTATGCAAACATGCTTATGAATATGTCTTATTTCTACATCATTATATACAAAAATGGGCACAGTGAATGCTATCTTAGACAGTATCAGCTGAGTAATGCAAGATTTAATAGCTAACCAAAACAAGTTCCTTAAATATCCCCCAGAGATGACCTTTTCTAAGAAAAATGCTCTACAGAGTTCAGTTAATTTTTTCAATTATACATCATACTCAAAGAGGGACACACACCATGCTTAACTATGCCAGAAGATGAGTCAAGTTATCAAAACTTTTTGCTTGACAAATCATTCACATTACAGCATAGCCATTTACCGTTCATGGATGGAGGAATCTAAGATTCCATTTTTGTACATCGTAGTGCTACACCATTATGGTGGGCACTGACCATAACTGTAGATGCGTAGTTCATGTTATGGGGGGGCACTGACCATAACTGTAGATGCTTAGTTCATTGTTGTCTCCAGACCAATCCCGCTCACCATCTGTCTTGCTTTTGGTGTATAGCCTGTGCTGCCTGTTGCATCAAGCTTCCTTGTTGTTTCTGTCTGTTGGACTGGTGAATATATGGATGATGAGAGGTTAAAAACTTAAAGAAAAAAAGAAAAATTAGTCCTTCAAATCTCACACATATATGAAGGGCTTAGAATTGAAATGCCTATTTAATGGTGTAGTGTATTTTAACTAGCAGTATAACAGAGACATGGAGCAAATGTACAACTATCCTTCTATGATTTCAAGTACTGTGTCAACAGGGGACTGATAGCAGACATATTTTTTTCTTTTACTGCACTTTTGTTTGCTGTTGTGGAGACCAAGTGATAGGATTCTTTTCAAGTTTTCAGTCATTCTTATAAAAATGTTATGTTTTTCTTTGAAATAAAGGATCTAAAGATATGAGGGGGTTCTCCACCCTGCAGTATAAATGGCCTCATACTTTCCCAAGATGGGAGTATAGGCTTCCATGTAGCCAGTATGATAAAAGTAAAGGGATAAATTGCTGGGAAATGTTTATATTGGATGACTGTTAGGAATGCCAGGTCTATATCCATAAGTTATGACAGTGGAAAAAAAGGAATGAAGCTGAACACCTGTGGTTGTTATAAGTCCCATAACTGTATCCAAAGTTCAGGAGGATGTATGTGTCATTTTGGGAACAGCAAAATGGCAAGTGGGCTGTATTATTCTGGGTCCATATGACTACATCGACAAGTCATAACATCGACATTCAGTACACCGACACAAAATCACCGACAGATTAAATAACCGAAATCCCACTTCACCGACATTCACAAGTTCGACAACAAAGCAGTCAGGTAGGTGAAGTGTGCGTTAGTGTCGGAGCTTGGGCTAGGGGTGGGTAAGTTAGTTAGGGTTAGGGTGCAGGTAGGTGAAGTGTGCATTAGTGTCGGAGCTTGGGCTAGGGGTGGGTAAGTGAGTTAGGGTTAGGGTGCAGGTAGGTGAAGTGTGCGTTAGTGTCGGAGCTTGGGCTAGGGGTGGGTAAGTGAGTTAGGGTTAGGGTGCAGGTAGGTGAAGTGTGCGTTAGTGTCGGAGCTTGGGCTAGGGGTGGGTAAGTGAGTTAGGGTTAGGGTGCAGGTAGGTGAAGTGTGCGATAGTGTCGGACCTTAGGGTTAGGGTTTGGGTCAGGGCTAGTGTGTATGCTATGTAGTGTAGTGTGTTGAAGTAGACCCGGTTTAGTACGTGTAGGAGTTTTGTGCAGTGGTTAGGGGCATTTACTTAGTGACGGCTTCGTTGTTGAACTTGTGAATGTCGATGAAGTGGGATTTCGGTTATTTAATCTGTCGGTGATTTCGTGTCGGAGTACTGAATGTCGATGTTATGACTTGTCGATGTAGTGATATGGACCCATTATTCTACATACTCCCTGCAAATATACATGATATGTGACTCCACAGCCATGCATATCTGATTTATTACCTCTTTATGATTAATTTCTTAATGCCATTCAGATCTTTGCAGCTTGGAGCTAATTTGATGCTGTTGAATGCATTCTGGTATACTGTGATAGCTCACGTGTATAACGTGATGGGATTTGTATATAATTGTTTTCCTTTATATTGGCATATCAGGTATCTAGCAGATGAATATAGTATGGGGTGGGTGATGTAAAAATTAGTTCTTGAATGGTGACACTATGAATAAGATGTAGGAGTCTATTATTTTCCTGTAGTAAACCTATAGATGATATTGTATGTCTTGACCTTGGTGATCTGTTTATCAGTTTTAATTAATTTTAAGTCACTTTTATGTTGTACTTTTATTTATTAATTGGGATAGACTACAGGCAGAATTTTGTCTAGGTTTATCTAGACGTACTGCTCTTAAACTACCTAAGGGAATGAAGCTCAGGAGTAATAGATAAAAGTGGTAGTCACCTAATGCCCTTAAGCTTCGGTACTGTACTTTGAGGTCGGGAAACACTTTGGGTCTGTTAATGTAGAACAGTACTATATCAAAACATATCTGTATGATTGAATGGGTTATTAATTTGTTATAATTTGGATTTTCATAAAAGAATACTGCAGAAAAGTGTTATCCATTGTCTATTTTTCTGCCCAGAGCTAGCAGGACTGTATACTATTAGCCTGTGTTCCTCCTTTGTGTCTGGGTCTCCTGCTTCCAGTTGAAACTCTCCCAAACTAGATAGAATGGGGTAGAGATGAGATCAGATCTCCTGTATGTTGCTGACCAGGATTTTAGGATTATTCCCTCAGCTCCTCCCCAGCATACCAGATGATGATCATGTATGGGCATGCATATGGGTTGTGAGGGCATCAACCCACTTCTCTAATTATGTAGCACCCCACTCTTCATAAATGTCTCCATCATTGGCTGTCAGACTCCACTGGGAGCCATGATGTTAGGCATGCCACAGCATACCCTTGCAGTCTCTGAAGTGGGAGAGGAGATCAGTCATAAATCTCATCAATCTGCTTCTGGTCCATTCATCTTCTCCAGTGCTGGGCTGTTAGTTGAATATGAGTCATCTGAATTGTAGTTATGACCTCTACCCCATGAAGATGGCATATTTTTTAATGAACGGCCAAAGTACAAAACAGGGATTATTCTGTTATTTGAGGTTATCTTTTTAATGACTCTGGGAGCTTTTAATATTTATTTTTGCTGACACATCCTTCTCTTGTACACTGACTGTCATAATTCAGTGCCATACCTGTCAACTGTCCAGAATTTTGAAGAATGTCCATATTTTTGCCTCCTAGATTTTTGTCTGTTTCTCATAAAATTTGTAGGTTTCTGGGATATCACTGGGGATTAAAGTCCCTAAATAATGGCAGCCACTTGAGTTTCAGATTTCCTATCATTCATAAAATGCATGCTCATTTTCTAACTTTCTAAGTTTATAACAATATTTAAAATCTCTAATTTTGTTCCACTGTCCTCCTATTATTTTTGACTTTGTCTACAATTCTTGTGCTAACAGGTTGAAACATATGCTCATTGCCTGTCGTCAGTCTCCATAGGAAGGTGGAGATGAGGTAAGGGTGACTTCATACAGTATCAGCCAGACAGTTTGGAAGGACTTTTGGCCTCTTTGGCTTATTACCCTTAACACTTCTCTATGAATAGTACACAATGATGTCAGGACAGTCTGTATGCAATGCTCCACCATGCACATATTGTCCACTGCAAACATTATTCCTGCGATGCCAATAAACTGTGGCTGAGCAAGAGGAGACATCCTCCTTGGAGTACATATCTAGATGGAAATTACCTGAAAACTTTAATGTGAGAGCAGATGAGGTGGTGAGAAATGCTATTTGTTTGCCTGGTCCTTCTTAATGAATAAAATAAATAAATTCATGACACTCGTAGCATAGCATGTAATATTATTTTAAACACACACACCCAGACACATACATACACAGATGAAAATCATAAAAATGTGCAAATAACCCATTTATAATGAATGTAGTGATGAGTAAAAATATTTCTGCTACAAAATGTTGTAGGTAAATTGAGCAAACTAGCCAAAACTGGAAGAAAATGGTTCTACATAACTGGTACAAAAAATGAGTCCAAATTTCATACCATTAAACAGCTGCGTAAATGGGATATACAGATGTTGTGTGTGACGACATGCTGATCAAGTTATTCTCGATGGCTTCAAAAAACTGTTGCATCATATGTTTGTTTTGGCAGCTGCCACAGATGAGGCATTCTTTACCTGTCCAAACCTGTTAGCCATATTTTGTGACCTTCATGTTAGTACTTTTTTGACTTGGTGGATTACATCTCTGCTTGTATCCACCAGGAGACTCTTGGGTCACCACCATGACAAGCACTAACAACCTTTTGGTCACAACTTGCTGCCACTGCCTTACCTATTGATGCCTGGAGCAGGGTCAGTTTAAGCTCTGTATTTTTGGCTTTCCCCTGGTATATGGGAAGAGCATTGTCAGAGATGAGAATAGAACTTATTCCATATGGAAGCCTTTGCTGGACATTTTCCAAGTCACCATTATTTCATATTTGGGCCTTCTAGAGCTGTCCAGCTCTTGAGCCAGGCATCTGCCCCAACTCACCAACAAATGGTGATAACTTGACAGTTCAGTACTTCGCATGTCCCGAATGCTTGGAAAATATGGGCTGAAGCCTAAACTTTCACCCAGATTGCTGTGATATTAAGTACTTTTATGTGTAGCCTTGTTTTGAAATATGGTGCGCATTATGGAAAATTCATAACTAACATATAAGCTCAAAATAACAACTCAGACTTCAGGTTCAGATCAAGTAAATCATCCCTCTCAAGGAACATCCCTCCCGGTATCTCCAACATTCCTTATGTGAGTGTTAAAATCTTTCATTAAATCTACAAAGAAAGAACGTGGTACCCAAAAAAAGCACTGGAACCTGTCAATTTATCAGCAGCAGCTGTAGAAGGAAAAATTGTCAAAAGAACTTTCAGGTACACTGGAGCTTTTCCTTTTCCCATACTGGTATGTGATCTTGGAGTAGGTATATTTAAGTTTGGGAATGGTGGGGTACAGGGGACTTGCCCCTTTGCAAAACATCAATGCTTACATCACAATTTGCTGAAAACATTTTTAGTGAGATATTTTTTTTAATGAGCTAGCATTTGAGGTATTTGGTGTAAATTGATTGAAATAAATCCAAAAGCACAATGTCCATGCTCTCCAAAACAGTCAAATAGTCTGAAAAGTATGTCAGGTGTATGTGTGCAAACAACATTACGCTCCTTTCTGCAACTTATGATCACATTGAAATGAGAGATAATTTTCATGGATTTTTTTGCCCACATAACTCATCTGTCTCTGATTTTGCAGAATGTATTTGAGTTTGATTCAAATTTTACCTTTCTGATTCATAAATTTTGTGACTTTCTGGAAAATCATTGTGGATTGCAGTCTCAATATAATGCCGGACATTACAGATGTAGACTTTATTCTTCAGAAAAAACAAACCCCCAGAGTCACAAAAGCTTGCACAGAGTGCAAGAAGAGTGTAGGAGCTCACGACGGCAATATGTCTGCCGTGCGATCCAGGAACAGCTGTCAGGGGCATGCACGAGAGCTGCTAAAGCGTCATGGTATGCAAATTACCTCATTTGTTGGTGAAAGCCATGCAAATGAGGTAAATATGCGATCCAGGAAACACTAACCTGTCTGTGGAAGATTAGTGTTACCTGCAGAAATGTACTCCGTTGGTAACGAAGTACATTTCTGCAAATAGCTAAATGGAGCTATGACAGCTCCAAATAAAGGATGCATGCAGTTGAGGAAGCATGCCAATGGCCAAATATAAGGCCATTGGCATTTTAAAATGTTTAAAAATATAAAAATTATTCTTTTTCCCTTATCTCCGATGTTTAAGCATAACGCAGCACCGCCCAAACGTGCGGCGTTTATAAAGACAAGAAAATAATAAAAAAAAGCCAAAAATAGGCATTTTAACTAAAAAGCTTATTCTGCCATGCAGGTGAATGGCAGGCTGAAGACAACATGGCCACTGACTACTGGTTGCTAAGGGGGGAAGCTCAGTGTGAGAGATGTAACCATGCATTACTAGGCAATCCTATGCAAATGAGGATAAGGATAGTGAATCCCAATTTTCCCCAGCATGTGAGGCATGTCCCAAGAGTGTAAGAGTAGGAGTAGGTGAGTAGAAGACTAGAATATAGGTGACATCATGAGGGGGTGTGTCAGACAGGCTGTAAGCTAATTGGAGCACAGTGGCTTGTGTTTGCCCTGAGTTGCTCAGGATTGCAAAGAGGCGTGTCTACAGTTGTCCTATTTGAAAACCTCAAACCAAAGGTGCACACTGTTAAAAGATAGGAAACTCCTTGCAAACATGCACACAGTGTGTGCATGCGCGTGTGCTCATGTGAGCACGTGTGCACGCATTTGCACTTGTTTGCGTGGCGCATCCCCCGGGCGGAAACAGAAAGGCAAAAGAAAGGAAAAGAAGTAGTAGGAAGTTAACCAAGGAGAACTAACAGAGCTGCCAGGTAAAATATATCAGAATCAGCCAATTACACAGGCAGCAGAATAGCCCAGCCCAGCCCAGCACTTTAAACTCTGCAAACACCATCCCCCCCTGTTCTTTCTCAAGAACTCTACAACACTGCAGTATACAAAGAGGGAAAGCTTAAAAATCTTAAGTCAGACAAAATGTTAGGGGCTGCTCTTGCTATCATAAACCAACATGTGCAAGGTGCTGAGGGTGGTGATGTTGGGAATGCTGCTGAGCAACCCACAGTGAGGAGATGGAGAAGAGTGTACAGACCCAGGGTAACCTACCAGGGGCTACATGAGCTGGAGATAGTGGAGCGCTATAGGGTGGACAGAGACCTCCTACAGCAAATTGTTGAGCTGTGCCGGCCACGCCTCACACACAGAACCAACAGAGGGGAACCCATCCCAGTGAATAGGAAGGTAAGTGTAGGCCTAAGAATACTAGCTACAGGTACCTTCCAAAGACCAACTGGTGATATGATGGGGATTTCACAGGCATCAGCATCCAGGGTACTCCACCAGTTCCTGGATGCCAGGTCAGCACATGTCGGTGACCACATATATTTCCCCAATTTCCGTGAGGCATTGGCCAGCAATATGTGTCTTTTCCACCAAATAGCAGAATACCTTGAGGTAGTGGGTGCAATAGACTGCATGCACATATGCATCAAAGCACCACCCAGTGAGTGGGGTAGGGTCTACAACAACCGCAAGGGCTTCCCCTCCATCAACTGCCAGTTCATGTGCGATGCCCAGGTCATAATAATGAATGTGTGTGCTGGATGCCCTGGAAGCTATCATGATTCCCACATTTGGCATCTGACCCAACTGTACCAGTTATTTGCCAATGGGGTCATTCCCTATGGTCACCTAGTAGGGGATACTGGATGCGCACTGGAGCCATGGCTGATGACACCCATCAGAAATGCACACACACCTGAACAAGAACTCCATAATGAGGTGCACGCACAAACAAGAAACATAATTGAGCATGTGTTTGGGATGCTCAATTCATGGTTCGGGTGCCTGGACACATCTGGTGGAGCCTTGTAGTACTCACCAACTACATGTACCCAAATTGTTACGGTATGTGCCATGCTACACAATATGATCCTGCAGAAACAACTGCATCAGGAACAGCATGGGGCAGGGCCAAACAGCCCCCCACCATTGCCAAGGCCTGCACAGGCACAGCATGACTCAGAGGAGGAACAACCTGAGCCTGCCCCAGTAGGCGGAAGGAGGCGTGCCCAGTATGCCCTGGCCTTGGCAAAGAGACAATGCATAGGACATACACTGATTCAGTAGGAACCCTGGAAATGACACCTCTCTCTGACTCACACATGCAATAAAAAGGATGCCTAACTTGATACTACCTGTTTTCAAACATTTATAGGGAGTGTACTATGTGCATCCAACATAGGCAGCCCTGCAGCACCACCTGAGGCATGAGTGCCCTATTTTAAGCAATATAAAGCACTGTTAAGCACATTTTACCAGTATTGAGCATATTTAAATACAATTGCGTGAAGCTGTGCACTGTGCTAACCAGCGCAACGTCGGGCAACATTGGGCAACGTTGAGCAATGTTGAGCCAAGTTGGGCAATGTTGGGCAAAGTCGGCAAAGTCGGGCAAAGTCGAGCAAAGTTGGGTAAACATGCTCACAGCTGCTTTACAGTTCCTTAACCAGTCAGGTCTGCCCAGCAGGAAAATAAAAAGCAGTGACAGGGCTCAAACTCAGGATACTGTGCACTATAGTCACAGTACTGAACCACTAAGCCATGATAGCATTTTACTGGCACAGACACAACTTAGGTCACTCACACATACCAGTTGGGGGGGGGGTCACATACCTAACAGTCACAGCCAGCAGGACAGTTGTAGATAAACGCAAACATGAACAAATGCTGTATCATGCTCTCTGAAGAGGCATATGGGTAACCTCCCCCCAGGCCTACACAGACAGATAACAGCAGGCCAGGCAGTGTGATGTGGGTTGGGCAGGCTATGAAGTCACAAACTAATATGCATATAATTGGAAGCTAAGGTCTGTAGTACAGTGGTATGCCTCAAGCCAGTATGATAGGCAACAGTACAGACTGAAATAGAGTACCTGACATAGCAGTGCGGGCCTAGCAAATGTGTATAAGTGTCAGGTGTACCCCTCATCTTATGTACACCCACAGTAACCCCGGGTAGAAATGTACAAATAATAAGCTGTCCCCCCTGTATGTAGAAATGTTGATAAGTCTATGTAAATTGACTCATGGAAGCCCTGCAGGCACAGCCTGCTTCCTGTCGATGTACAACACAAAGGTGAGCCCTGAAGTAAAAACCAACTTGATTTTTCACACACATATAGTATATATGCCCATAGTGGGCATGCTCACACACTTAAACAAATTTTGCAAATTTCAGTCAACAACATACTGAAAGGTCATATTGGGCATGCTCACACACTTAGGCCATGTCTGAGTACAGCAGTGGGCTACACATATCTGGCAGTTGCAGTTCTTACTCCAGACACATGTCACTATTCACCAATCCTGTCTTGTGCACACAGTGATATGAAAACAGACCCATATAATATATTGGACCCCTGTCATAATCAAACTATGTAATACAAGTACTTAAGTTGTTCAAAGAAAGTTAAAATCCAAAGAAGATCAATAAATCTCAGATCAGTATCATCAAGAAACAATGAGCACTCCTAACATTATCCAAGCCAAGCTCCGCCACAAATATTGCCAAAGATTCCATAGAGAGCCATGAAGCTTTCTTTAGCTATGTCATAAATATCTATGTAAACTCATATATGTTCTGAGTCAGTGCAAAGGGTAAATTAATACATGTACACGACTGACATTGCCAACATCTTGTCAGACAGGTTCATACATATTTAACCCCCTATCACTGACAATGAGCCCATTACCATACCTGGAGATTGTGAAAACCCAGAAATCACATATAAAATGGTTAAACAGCTCTATCCAAACCTAAAAACACAGCGTCTATGGGATGACATGGTGTCCCTGGCTGTGTCATATGTGAACTCCAAAACAAACAGACCCTGCACCTGAACAGTCTGTTGAGACTCACCTTCTGTACAGGAAATGAAACTGTTGAATGGGTTACAGCAACATTTGGCACACTCCACGAGTGTTGGTGCACAACAGACCATAGGAACTATTGTCTTATAAGCCTAATAAGCCTGATCTGCAAGGCCATGGAGTCCATCATTATAGAACTCATAAACAGAGCTATTGGGAGCCTACAAACACCCAACCCTACCCATTTTGGTTTGGTCAGAGGCAGATCATGGTCCCTAAACCTGCTAGACAGTTTTCAAGGCAGTTACCCAGGACATACATCAATGAAATGAGCTCCACGTGGCCTACATAGACCTTGAAAAGCCCTTTTCCAACATCCCACACACATGCCGTATCCACAAAATCAACAACCTGTGCGTAAACACATGTCTTCTGATGGATTGCCAACTGGGGCACAGATAGATCCCACAAGGTAAGAATTGTGGTCTCCCTGTTGGACTGTAAGCTGGTAACAACTGCTGTCCCCCATGGCTCAGTCCTGGGACCCCTCCTGTCTGGTGTATACTTTTCAAAGGTACAGTCAAACACACGAGGGCTATGGTTAGCAAAGTTTGTGGATGACTGCAAAAATGTTGTCATAATCGATGTTTGGGACAACAGAGACATCCTTAAAAAGTGTCTCATTCAGACAGATGTGGTGTCAAAATTATGGCCTCGAGCTACAGTCATACAAAATACCACATAGGTGCCAACACCCTAAATATGGAGGTAATAATAAGGGATCTATGGACACATGGATAGTCATCTCTACTTTCAGAAACACATTCACAAAGTGGTTAGACAATCATGCTATGTATTGCCACAAATTGCCAAAGTTTTTGCATGTAGGTCAAAGGAGGTTCCCTCTACTCATCAGTCATCAGACCCATCAGAGAGTACCACGACACACTTGCGATGAATCTGACTAGGCACCTTCAGCAGCTGGAAAGACCACTGAAGTACCTCAACAAGATGATTACTGGCCTCAAACAGTTGCCCCATGCAACAAGACTGAAGTAACTCAGTCTGTACTCTGTTGCATACCGTCTACTCAGGCGATCTCTGCCCAACATACATGTCCATGTCCAATGCAAAACTGATGTACATGCTCTATCTGAAGTAAACCCAAGCTCACTGTGCCACATGCTCTAGGGATATAATCATCACAACAATAAATAGAACATGCTGGAGGGATACATTACTAACTCACAGACTTCCCTTGCTTTGGAACAGGCTCCCAACCTACATTAAGTTGAGTCCCTCACTGACACTCTTCCAGAGGAGCCTTGATGAGTGTATGTGAAACTGAACTGTCACACCATGGATCACTTCATCAGCTCTACTACACAGAGGCATAGGGAACTAACCTCAGGTGTGGCGATAGCTGCACACTCTGGCCATACTAATATATGCCTTCAGGCAGATAGCCTATTACCTACCTATGTACCTATATATGTAGGGGGAACACAGTATAATAAGCCAAAGATGGATGGGCAGAGATGGGTGTAAGAGGGGGACCATGAGAGGGAGCCATCCAGGACTGTCCCACCCAGTACACACCCCAATGGCACAAAAGACATGAGGTGTACATCTCACCCACTGTACATAATAGCCACCAGTATCTGTAAGCATTACAGTGTATGTGGTGCATGTGCCTGCTGTACAACATGACTGTAAAATGAAGTATACATCTACT
This sequence comes from Protopterus annectens, assembly GCF_019279795.1. Taxonomy (NCBI): domain Eukaryota; kingdom Metazoa; phylum Chordata; order Ceratodontiformes; family Protopteridae; genus Protopterus; species Protopterus annectens. The sequence continues at coordinate 1,049,541,034 of NC_056730.1, forward strand.
ATCTGTAGACATGTACCTGTCACATAGGTTCATAGGTATGTAGTAGACTATCTTCACGGAGGCATATATTAGCCTAGCCAAGTTGTGCAGCTTCCACCACCTCATTGGTTAGTCTCCTAAGCCCTAGTTCTAATAGTTAGTACCCTAAGCCCCTTTCTAGTGGGGCTGCTGATGTGATCCCTGGCATGAATTGTCTGTTTCCCATCCAGTCATCAAGGTTCCTATTGAAGATTGTCAGCAAGGGGCTCTGTCTGAGGTACATTGGGACTCTGTTCCACAGTAAGGCAAGTCTCTGGGATGGTATTCTATCCCACCAACATGTTGTATTCATTGTTGTGATGAGTTTCATATCCTTGGAGTGTGTAGTGCGACTCAATTTTGTTTTCCTTAGATGGAACATGTTCGACAGTTATGTGTTGGACATGGCTCTGTGTGTTAGGCAGAGACCAGATTTAGTTTTTCCAGTTGTGTTGCATAACACAACTGTTTAAGGCCAGTAATCCTCTTGGTGAGGCACCTCTGTGGTCTCTCCAGCTGCTGGATATGCCTAGCTGAGTACATCCAAAATGGTGCATTGTACTCAATGATGGGTCTGATGACTTAAAAGTAGTGGGCCACCACTACCTCTTTAGATCCTGATGCAAACCCTTTTTTGATTAGGTGGGCCACACAGGATTTCCTAATCACTTTGGCAACATGGTTGTCAAAGGAAAGATGACTATCTACTTCTGTCCCCAGATCCCTTATTACCTCGTCAGGTTTTAGGGGGTAACACCTATGTGGCAGTTAGTGGGTACTTTGTTTTCCCCAAAGGGGATTACTATGCATTCTTTTCAATTGAGCTTGAGGCCATGATTCTGACACTACACATCTGTCTCATAGAGTCCCTTCTGGAGAACATTTGTGTCATCCGGGGAATCTATTATGGCAAACACTTTATAGTTCCCAGCAAACTTAGTCAACCACAACCCTCCTGTGTTGGCATGTACTTCTGAGAAGTATATACCAAACAAGAGGGGCCCCAGGACTAAACCCTGTGGGACACCAGTTGTTACCGGTTTAGAGTCTGACATGTACCCAGCAACTCTTGATTTGTGGGATCTATATGTGAGACAGTTTGCAATCCATCATGTGATGTATGTATTTATGCCCAGGTTGGTGAGTTAATCTATGATACCTGACTGGGGAATGGTGTCAAAGGCCTTAGTGAGGTACAGGTAGGCTGTGTGGAGCTCCTTTCAATCATCTGTAGCCTGGGTGACTGTCTCAAAGAAATCCACCCAGTTCAGGAGGCATGATCTGCCTTTGATGAAGCCAAACTGGGTGTGCTCAACTGTGTAAAGGTTCCCAATGTCTTTATTGTTGACTTCCATTATGATTGGCTCCATTGCCTTGCAGATCAGACTCGTCAGGCTCATAGAGCAGGAATACCAAGGGTCTGTTGTGGCCCCACCCCTGTGGAGTGGGAAGAACATTGCTGTGCAACATTCTATGGGTACATATCCTGTAGAGAAGATGTAGACAGAGGTGTAGGTATCCTTGATAAATAAGATACATCCCCGCCCTATATGCTATGATCCAGGTTCTGATGCTGGAAGGTATGGAATGAGTAGTATCCTGGTAGTGCTGGTGTGCTCTCTGGAGCCTTGAACTAGGTTTCTGTTACTGCACAGATATCAATATTCTCCATACTGAGAATTGCCTCTAGTGTGTGCATTTGGAGGCTGAGACTTCTGGCAATGAGTAGCATTTAGCTCACTTTGTGGTTTTTTGTGTTGATTACGGGGTTTGGTTTGTCCTGAGTGACTGGTGTTCCACACCTAAAGTCAATGCCTCATTGGTCCGATCCAACCATAAGCTAATTACCCTAGATATCCACATTCTGCCCCACCCCCCGTTAAGGAAACCATGGTAAATATTTTCTCCAAAGCCAACTTCATGCTTCTTAAGAGAGAAATGATGAACTTCATGACACCCATGCAGATGGACAATACAGTTACGACTACTGAATCCTACACAATTGTACTTTATATGCACTTACATGAGTGCATGGATTGTGCTATCTCAAACAGAACCAAGATGCTATCCTCCAAAAAAAGGAAGCCAATCTGGTGGTTCCCCTGCCATAAACAAACTGTACAACAGAAGGAAGAAACTGTTGCAAAAGAGAGTAAAGTCCCATGAGTGGAGGAGCTCCCTGGTCAGCCTCAGTAAGAAGCTGCGATCCCTGATAAAATCCTCCAAAGCTAGTTATGAAAATAAAATTGCCACTGATTCTAAAGACAACCACAAAGCATTATATAGCTATGTCACGAATCTCAATGGCAACACTCAGATCTGCTCTGAGTTACAGCACAATGGCACTAAATATACAGACCCAACTGATATTGCCAACATCCTGGCAGATAGGTTCAGTGCTAACTTTACCCCCTTCTCATCCATTAAAAAGCCCATCTCTATACCGGAAGAATGCAAAGTTCCTGTAATCACGGCTGCATAGGTAAAAACTACACTCTCCAAAGCCAAGAACACAGCATCCATGGGACCAGACAACATCCCAGGCTGTGTTCTACATGAACTACAGAACGAACTGGCACCCCCACCTAAGTACCATGTTCAATCATAGCCTCACCTCAGGCGTTGTGCCTGCTGAATGGTGCACAGTGATAGTTATCCCACTCCACAAGGGGGGAGCCACCATGGACCCCAAGAACTACCGCCCCATTAGCCTGACGAGCCTGGTCTGCAAGGCCATGGAACGTATCATCATGGAACTTATAAACAAAGACATTGGTAATCTACAAACTCTGGACCCCACCCAGTTCGGGTTTGTAAAAGGCAGATCATGTCTCCTAAACCTGATAGACTTCTTTGAAGCAGTCACCAAAGCCGTAGACAAGGATAAGGTGGTTCACACAGCCTATCTAGATCTTGCCAAGGCTTTCGATGCCATCCCCCACTCTGGAATTATAGATAAACTCACTAAACTAGGTAAAAATCCCTATGTCACAAGATGGGTTGCCAAGTGGCTCACTGACAGAACCCACACTGTGAAAGTAGCAGACTCCAAATCAGACTTCAGACCAGTGACAAGTAGAGTACTACAGGGTTCAGTCCTGGGTCCTCTCCTGTTTGGTATCTACTTCTCTGAAGTAGAGGCTAACACAGAAGGTCTTTGGCTAACAAAGTTTACAGATGACTGCAAACTAGGAGCCATAATCGGAACTCCTAACGATGTGGACATCATACAAAAGGGCCTCACTGAGACAGATGCCTGGTGTCAAAGCCATGGCCTCAAGCTCAATGTCAAAAAGTGCATTGTCATCCCCTTTGGTAAAAACTCTGTACCCATGAACTGCAACATAGGTGGTAGTATACTTAACACCGAAAGTGTGATAAGAGACCTTGAGACACAGGTGAACAGTAGTCTCTCCTTTGATAATCACAGCACCACAGTAGTCAGGAAATCCTTCTACGTGGCACACCTCATCACAAGGTTTCTCATCCAGAAAAAAAGAGGTCATTGTTCCCCTCTACTCATCACTCATTAGACCCATTATAGAGTACAACACCCCTTTTGGTATGTATCTCACAAGACATCTACAACTGGAAAGGCCACAGAAATACCTCACAAAGAGGATTACTAGCCTCAAACAGATGCCCTACACAGACCGTATCAAAAAACTCCAGCTTTACTCCGCCGCATATCGCCTACTCAGAGGTGATCTCTGCCTAACATACAAAGCTATGTCAAACCCAGAGCTGTTGGACTTGCTCCACTTAAAGAAATCCCAATCCCTCCAAGCTACATGCTCCAGGGACCTAAACCTTGTCACCACAATAAACAGAACATGCCGGAGGGATAGATTCCTGTCCCAGAGACTTCCCATATTCTGGAATAATCTACCTATCTATATCAAACAAAGCTCCTCATTAGCACTCTTCAAGAAGAATCTTGATGATTGGATGGGAAATAGGAAATTTACTCCGGGGGTCACCTCTGTGGCTCTGCTCGACAGTGGCACAGGAAAATAATTTTCTTGGGTGGCAAAAGCCAGGGTACCTTTATGGCTGGGCTTGTATAGGCCCCAGGGCCGATAGCCTAGTACCTACCTATGAACCTATGAACCTTTGAGCCTTGCCTAAAAAAAAGTAATATGGGGACAGCAAGAGCCTTGGCCAGTATTCAGAAGCATAGGGGTGACAGGTGCAAACCATCTCTAGTGAAGCAATGAGGCATGTCTATCATGTCATCCCAGGCAGACAGAGACTGGATACCCTTTGAATGACACCAGAAGCTCAGCCAATTGTTGAAGTTTATCATCTTTCTGTTATATTGCAGTATCATGTAGGTGAAGGTAAGATGCTACTCAAGGTCAGGGTTATACCAGCCTGGGCTACATGATCACAAAGCTACTATATATCTCTTGTCATGTTGTCCTGGGAGGTATCTCTCAGATAATTCACACTGACATGTACAAAGACCGCATTGTATATGTACCTGTTCTGGAGTGATCTAAGTGCTTGTGTTATGTGGCGGATCATAGCACCTGACAGACAACTGACAGTAACCTTCCCCTTGTCCAGCCTAGTGAGTGGAACATCTGTGTGCCTGACTATGGAGTCACCTATTACTAGTGTGTTGGGTATGTTGTTTTGCCTTAGGGCCTGTTGTGAGGCACACTGCTTTGGTGTATTATGTGTTTCCTGGCGTGTGCTTGAAGGTGCATGTTGCTTGCTTGTCTGCTTAGAGGACACTCTCTCTTTTTCAGATTAATATTTGTATTCTCTGAGTATGGTAATGTGTATTTATGTGTGTGTTTTGCTGGTGCTTATATTGTAGGTCTATGTGAGACTGTTGGTGTTGTGCTTGTATGACCCTACTCCTCTTGACTGTATAGTCCAATATTGGGTTGACAGAGCTTAGCCACCGGTTTGACCCTGTGTATGCCAGCATGTGGTGCATCAACCCATATATGATATGGTTATGGCCTTTGCATACAATATACTCACAATACACCTGGTATGATAAGCCTGCTGAGGTTAGCAAATGTGAAAAAAACCTTTCGGCAAGCTGTCAGCGAGTAATGTCTGTATTGCACCCTGAAACTCCATATTGCTTGCTGAAGTGTAAAGAATTACTTAGTTTGGATTAAGAACCCCGCACTTGCCAACTGTGTATGTGTGTGTCTGTCTCTCCCTGGGGAGAGAGCAACCTTTTTGGAGACTACTCACACCCCTAAAAAGTGACATACTCATCTTTGTCAAGTCTGATGATTTCACCATCCTACAAATATATCTGTGGGAAGTTGAAATCCCAGTAATGAATATAGCGTGTCGTGTAAATGTGTACTGCTATAACATCATAATGTGGTTAGGTAGGGGTTTGAATCCTGCACTTGCCAACTGTGTGTGTGTGTGTTCCTGGGGAGGGAGCAACCTTTATGGAGACTACTCACACCCCTTAAAAGTGACATACTCATCTTTGTCAAGTCTGATGATGTCACCATCCTACAAATACACCTGTGGGAAGATGAAGTCCCACTAATGTGTATAGCATGTTGTGTAAATGCATACTGTTGTAGTATCATAATGTAATTAGGTAGGGGTTTGAATCTTGCACTTGCCAGCATTTTGTGTGTGTCTGTTTGTCACTCCCTGGTGAAGAAGCAACCTTTTTGGGACTACTCAGACCCCTTAAAAGTGATATACTCATCTTTGTCAAGTCTGATGATGTCACCATTCTACAAATACACCTGTGGGAAGGTGAAATCCCAGTAATGTATACAGCGCGTTATATAAACGTGTACTGCTGTAGTATCATAATGTAGTTAGGTAGGGGTTTGAAGCCTGCACTTGCCATCTGTGTGCGGGTGTATGTCTGTCTGTGTTTCCCTGGTGAGAGAGCAACCTTTTTGGAGACTACTCACACCGCTTAAAAGAAATATACTCATCTTTATCATGTCTGATGATGTCACCATCCTACAAATACACATGTGGGAAGGTGTAATCCCAGTAATGTGTATAGCGTGTCGTGTAAATGTGTACTGCTGTAGTATCATAATGTAGTTAGGTAAGAGTTTGAATCCTACACTTGTTAACTGTGTGTGTGTTTCAGGTGTGGGAGAATGTGTGACACTGTTGGTTAATGTGAAGTGACATCACAATGACAACTGTATGTGCATAACACATGTAAGGAAGCTGTGGAGCAAAGCCATATGCATACATGTGATCTCAATTTTTTCATAGGTGGGTGCTCTGCTTTCTCCATGAAAGCATCTGTTAGCTTTGCCAGAGCGTGTTGGCATTTTCCAGACCTTAGGTCACTTCTGTATGCTTGTGACAAGCTTAGCCACTGCAGTGATCCCTGTGTGTGTTTCAGGTGTGGGAGAATGTGTGACACTGTTGGTTAATGTGAAGTGACATCACAATGACAACTGTATGTGCATAACACATGTAAGGAAGCTGTGGAGCAAAGCCATATGCATACATGTGATCTCAATTTTTTCATAGGTGGGTGCTCTGCTTTCTCCATGAAAGCATCTGTTAGCTTTGCCAGAGCGTGTTGGCATTTTCCAGACCTTAGGTCACTTCTGTATGCTTGTGACAAGCTTAGCCACTGCAGTGATCCCTGGACTACGTCTTCTGTTTCACATCCACTCATCACGGTTTCTATTGAAGCGTGTGAGTGAGGGTTTATGCTTGAGGTATATTTAAATCCTGTTCCAAAGCAAGCGGTCTGGCAATGATGACTAATCATTATAGGTATGCAACAACCTCTGTGGATCTGCATGCAAACCCTTTATTGCTTGTGTGCTCCACAGAGGGATTTCCAAAACCCTTTGATAATGTGATTATCAAAGGATAGATGACTAAACACATGGCTCTATGTATACATTAGTACCTTTTCCACATTTTGGGGGCTACTACCTATGTGGTACTCTGGGGATACTTTGTTTTCTAAAAGTGGATAACTATGCTTTCTTTGGCTTATAGCTTTACAGCATGATTTTGACACTAGGTATCTGTGTCTATGATACCCTTTTGGAGGATGTGTGTGTCATCTGGAGAATAAAGTATAGCCCACAGTATGCATTTTCATCAGACTTGGGTAGACATATCCCTACTGTGTTTGCTTGTACCTAAGAAAGCTATATGCCAAACAGGAGTGGTCCCAGGACTGAGTGCATGTGAATACCACTTGTTACCGGCATAGAATTGTACATGTAGGCTACAAATGTTACTGTGTGTCCTGCATCTGTGCGTCAGTTGTCAATCCATCATCTAACAATCGTTTATGGTCAGTCTGTTGAGGTTATGTATAATACCAGAGTGTGGGATGGGTATGAATTGCTGGTGAGCTATAGCTTGGCTGTGTGGACCTCCCCTCCCTCACCTATAGCCTTGTTAACTGGCTTGAAGTCTACTAGGTGTAGGAGCCATGCTCTGGCCTTTAGAGAACCTAAGTGTGTATGGTGCAGTGTATGCAGGTTCATAATGTCTCTGTTAATGAGTTCCATAATGCTGTGCTCCACAGCCTTCCAGATAACATTTGTCTGGCTTATAGGGTGAGAGTTTCCAGGATCTGTTGTAGCTCTACCCTTAATCAATTTATGTTAACATTTGCACTTGGTGTGACGAGGGTGGACAGGATTAGGAATAAGTATATTAGAGGGTCAGCCCAGGTTTGAAGGTTAGTAGACCAAGCCAGATAGGCAGGATTACTTTGGTTTGTACATGTGCTGAGGAGGGATGCAGAGTATATTGTGAAATAGATGCTAAGGATGAAGCCGCCAGGTAACAGGAAAAGAGGAATGCCTGAGATGAGGTTTATGGATGTGGTGAGAGAGGACATGCAGGTGGATGGTGTGACAGTGCAAGATGCAGAGGGCAGGAAGAAATGGAAACAGATGATCTACTGTGGCGACCCCTAATGGGAGCATCCAAAAGGAGAAGAAGAAGTTGTAGCTCATCTCTTGTGGACTGTGAACACCATTACTGTGCGTCATTCCACAATTATGTAACCTGTATAGAGGCTGCATCTGAACAGAGTGTTTAGGTGAGTGGTGACTTCATATGTCTGCTTGTGTATGACACAGCCAGGGACACTGTCCAGTACCATTGCCACTTTGGTTTGGACTTTGGTAGAGAGATGTTTTAACTAGAGTGTCTGTGAATCATCAGGTTTTACATTCTTCAGGTCTGGAAATGTGGCCCTTGTGCAACGACAGGGTGGTGAAATCCATATTCAAACTGTCTGACAAGATATTGGTAATGTCATTCAGATAAGTGTACTTTGTGACCATTTACATTAACTCTGACCCGATCTGAGATTTCCCCTCTAGATTATAAACAACACTAAAGAAAGCTTTAGTGTTGTCTTCGGAATCCTTGCCAATTTGTATTTTGAAGCTTGCCTTGTATGATTAATGAGGGCTTGTATTTTCCCAATGATACTGACCAGAGAGGTTATCCCTTCTTGGTATGTAACTCTTTTTGGTACAACTTCACATCTTCTATTATATATTTAGTTTATGGCAGGGGTCCATGAGACTAATGCACTTTTACTGTATAAGTGAGTATTTCTTGTGTTTGTGATAGCACGGTCCATGCAACCCTGTAGGTGAACAGTGTGCATTACTAAAGGATTATGCAGCTGGGACAGTGTTAACCTTAGTAATGCAAACCAATGACAGATAGCAATAACAGCATCATGCACAGCACAGTGTCAGCCCATGTCACACACATACATGCGTACTCAAATTCCAAAATGTGTGTAGTACAATGCATACTGGCCACCATCAGAAACTATGGAGTGTTACCACTGGCCAATACAAGGCATGTCACCCTGCTCATGTGTCCAATATGCATTTTAATGCAGACAGTGCACCTCCAACATGTTCACAAATGCACACCTGCAAACCTGTGTTGCACACACCCCACACTTACTGTCCACTGTATAACGCATGCTGACACAACTACACACATCAGCCAAGTGGCACATGGGCAATAAAACACAATTGGAATAAACACTGGTGAAAACAATACAACATTGCTAATTACAGCTTTAATGCATCATGCCTGCTCAGCTACACCTTCAAGGATATCATTACACTTTACTGCTGACAACATGCTACACATCCAACCATTGCTAAACTTTATTAAAGTCACCCTGTGCATCAGCACCATGTTAGCCTGTTCCTGCATCAATGTTACAGATGACAGGAGGTGGCACAGGTTTCATCATATGCACATGGTGTCATGTTGGTTTGCCAGAGGCCTACACTGAGCCATCCAATTGACATGTGTGTGTGAGTGTGTGTGTGTGTGTGTGTGTGTGTGTGTGTGTGTGTGTGTGTGTGTGTGTGTGTGAGGGCCATGAGTACTGTTATGGGCCAATGTTGATGTCATGTGTGCGGGTATGTGTTTGCCCTAGGTTTCTGGTTTATGTGTGTGTGTCTGCATGCACACAGCTCCACCATGTGGCTGCCATATACGGGATTTGTGAGACAGCTACAGACTGTACCTGGCAGGCTTTACAGATCACTGTCTCTGGCCACGGATACAGAACCTGTGCCTGGAAGGGGTGCTACAGACAGTATCAGGTACTAATCTAGATTGGGTACTATCCTCAGAGGTTGACAAATGTCCACTGGATCCAGGTCTCTGCTGGGACTGGCCAGAGCCACGTGCATGTGGTCTGCTAGGACGGTCTATGTACAGCCCCCCCAACATTGCTGGGGCTGATACTGGCACTACGGGAGTGGCTGTGACTTGCTGGATGTCCACAGTGACCTCCAGCTGGTGATGTTGCTGGCATACATCCACATCGACATCTCAACCATCCTGCACTGTCCTGACACATGAACATGACATTGTGGTGGACATCCAATGTCTCACCCCAATGTCTATCAATGACCTCAGTGTAGTTACGTATGGCACCTGCTAGGCATGGATACTGTCATTTAGAGAGGTGTAATGAGCCTTCTGTGCCCTTTGCCCCCGTCTGGTGTACTGCTCCATTCATGTCTGTGCCTCCATGACATCCTGGAACATGCGTGTGGTAGAAAGAGGTTTGGCACGTCTGCCAGGGGCATGATGACCAGAAGTGCTCTGACGAGAAACCCTGAGCATCTGAGTATGTGGTACCATTCCAGACATCTGGCTATGGCTGCTCTGTCCTGATACATGTGCCATGGATACCACACAGTCCTGGCCAGTGCCAACCGTACACTGTCCCTCAGCTAAGGTCAATGGTGATGATGGATGTACAGGCAGTATGACTGTGTGCATGGATGGGGTGGAGACTTGTGTACTGTCAATCGGTGGCCCAGCAACAGACCCTGACAAACCTGCCTGTGCCTCAACACACCTATCCTCATGATCACTGTCTGTGTCAGTGGCATTGGGTTCCCTGCTGTACTGAACCAGCCCCACCTCTCCACCTGTGAGAGGAAAACAGGAAACACACTTTAAGACCTAAACATGACTTCAGACCACATGCACACATGCACACACACAAAACTACACTCCTCCTGAAAGCAGACACACACAACACCAGCAATCACAGAACATACACAATAGCAGGTGATGGTGGAGTACAGTATCACAAGCAAAACAGTCATATCACACCTGTCAGCATGCAGGACATGTGTTGCTCAATAGCATGCAGTGCAAGTGTAGTCAATCCTTGTTACTAACAGTATACATGGCTTTGATGCATGTGTTTTGTTATTAGGTGATGCCCCCCCCCCAGAACACAATGCATACATGGACACAACATTGCTGTGCAGGTATTCATAACCCTGTGATGTACTGTGCACCATAACTCACAGATGTACATACCATTGCTGGATGTGTATCTGTGTATCAGATAGGTATCCAGTGCTGATTACAGCCTCTGTGTCTTTAGCAAATAATTGCGGACATGTGTTAATTGTGGACATATTTTTAGCACATGCATGATGAGTATTCACACAACATCATCAGTGGTGCATGGATAATTCATAGAATACCATTCGGCCACATACCCAATGTACGGTACTTATGGTGAGTGTAGATCATATTGTGGACATGCCAGTCTCATCCATGACATGTCATGCTAAAACACAAATGCATATTTAAACACTACACATACCCAATATGTGTCGTATGACCTAGCCACTCAAAAGCATCCCAAGACATATATGTGTCAGTTGTGCAAATGGTGATTGGTATGCAAACTGTTTAGAGGTGCATATGTGTGCACACATGCATCATTATGGTGTGTAGCAATGACAGCTATGTGTAGTACTGTGGTTACAATAACTGGATGGGGTATAGTACCATAGGCCATCATCATGAAGCATCAGGTGGTCACTCAAGGCTACAAATGTTTCACAAACCAGCAAAAATCATGCTGTGCCGGAACTGTACTACCTTGGCTAAATTCACCATTTCACAACCAGTTGTTACGTGAGTTTGTAAGGAAGCCAATAAGGAGCATTCCCTGACAGGAATGCGTAGTGTATTGCAGAGTGTTTAAATGCCCCAGGATAGGCCTTTTCCCCTCAGGTATATTCTGTGTGATATGTGGATGAGATTTTGGATACTGGCGTGTGTCTTTACAGAGTGTTTGGGAATCCTTTATGTGCAGCATGTTAAAATGCTATATGTATTACATAGATGTGTATGTTATGTGGATGTTGAGTATCAACTGTGCCTATCCAATGGTCACTACAATCTAGCCACATTTGTTTGAGATGGTCTGGGTATTGCATGTGTTTGAGGCTGCTAATCATATTAGTGAGATGTGCGTGCTCTTTCACCAAACATGCACAGCATGCATTATGGGTAGGTGTGTTACATGTGTACATGGCCTACACCTTAACTATGACATGCACTTTTTATTTCCAATAATAAATGTAGAACACATGCACCAGCATCTGTCCACTGCTTTGACTTCACCCCAGAGGTACCTACATAGAGATGAGACAGTTTTGCCAGTGGCCACAACTGTGGCATTGCTACTGTGAGTTTGCAATCTTACAGTACAACAACAGTTTACATTCACAGGGCTAAAGATTATGTTCCAAATGATCAGTATTGCACAACAACAGGCTCCACATCTTTGAACAACACACTCCACATCTCACATATGCATGATCTACCAATACAGATAACAATAGTCTACAGATATGCCGAGTTACCTGCATGCTCCATGTGTGCTTGCTGGGTGGCTCCAACCTCCATCATGGTGTATGTCTGCTGCTGTTGTTGTTGGGCAGGTGCCACCAGGCTCATGAGCAGCTCCTCCACTCTAGTGAGGGGGGGATGGATGCTAACACCACCCCCTGTTGCAAGCTGTTCCATACGCACATCAGCGGTACGCTGACGGACAAGTTGGAGAAGATCACTGCTCATATGTTCGGTTATGCAGGCCTACCTCATTAACCCTGCAGACAAGATCTTGTCACATTGCAGTACACTCCTGCTGGTCCTGGCTGGTTCATGAAAAGAGAACATGATAGTGCTGAATCATGATGCTAGTGATGATATCATCTTCAGCCCTACTGTAGCTTGAGTTCCTGTGGTGGGCCATGATCCCTGGAAGACATAAATACAAAAATATGTCTCAGCAAGTCATATGGCACATTTAACATTATACAGTACAGATATCACTGAACTGCCATATATATATATATATATATATATATATATATATATATATATATATATACTTACATACATAATACAATATGTTGTACTTGAGCACAAATTACAATAATTACTCACACACATACATCTACATGTTGGAGCACATTTTCTGTAGTGTTGTATGATTTTACTGGATGTTATGTTTGTGAATACATAAATGATATGTATATCTGAGATGGCTTAGTGGCAAATCACGTATGCTGTGATGTGAATGGTTGTGGGTTTTTTCCTAGTAAATGCTTTTTATTTTGTTACTAGCCAAAACAAAGGTCAGCGGCTACAGACAGAATAAGGCACATTTCAGCATTTGCAAGTGGGTTTTCAGAAGGGTAAGCACAGCTTATGGAAGTTTAGCAACCTATAAGCTAACCGAGAGTGAAACACTGCCACTTATCACTGCTCACCCCACAACTGCTTGAAGGTGCCTTGCTCACTCTCTGTCCAATGAACCATGCTCTGCACAGCAACAAAATAAAATCACTATATAAGACTATACAAGAGTACCTGGCACACTGTATGCAACATGATGCACCACCTAGCCACAGCAGATATACATCAAGCTGATGTGTAAAGAAATATATCATCCATCACAATCAGTGTAAGGTCCAGTAAATGTATTAACATTATACCACACAACTTGTTATTGCCAAACCCGTGGCCAAAATATGTGCACAATTGGGAATATAGGTCACATACTGCTGTAGTACACTATGCATGTTGCTAGATCTGTAGTTATATGTATTACCACACATATGTCAAAGGACATGTTACAGACATACCCACACACATGTCAGACATAATTACAGGACACAAAGGTATGACAACCCAGATAAGCTTTCAGTGTGTACTATACAGTACTGTGTGTCAGTACTTCCACAACCTTAATCTTGAGAAATGTAATCTGTGATGAATACAGGGACCACACAAAACAGTAGATGCAAGCAATGTGGACATACACCATACTTTGCTGTACAGGCCCAGAGCTTCAGTTAGTACTACAGTACACACAGGATTTGCATTCAACATCGGTACCAATCAATAATCATACATGTAGTGCTTAATCTCCAGTGACACACCCTAGTTAAAACTAAGGGACTTAATCACACTGTATGCAATAGCACTTGTTCTGCCTAGCAACAGAATACACAGCTTTTACTAGGATCAAAGCAAGGACCCATAATACCATAACATAAACAGTTTCCCAGTAAGCTATCTCACAGATACATATCTTTGACGTATTCACAAGCATATTGACTATCACAGTCAGTCAACAGTACAGAGAATCTATTGCAACAAGTAGATGTAGGTGTGTATGAGTATATATATATATATATATATATATATATATATATATATATATATATATATATACTTTGTCTACATATACACACACACACATATATATATATATATATATATATATATATATATATATATATATATATATATATACATACAGACACATATACATTTCACCTTTCATAGTGAGAATATCAATTATACAAAGGATGTAAGGTGTACAGTAATGTAATAACATCGCACAGTCTTGGGATAAATGCATTGAAGGTGTTCACAGCCCAGGTAGCTTTAGGAGGCCTTACTGACTTCAACATTGCAAACTGAATGAACCACCCACAGTGTTTAACCACCACATGTCATATACCAGCATTGTATTCTGTCTTGTTTGTCACACACTAAAACCTACATACAAATATGTGCATACTAACCTTTACCAACATATATATCCCCCCTTCGCAAACAGTTGCAATATGTCCCCTGCTCTATGCAAATATACAGATGTGAATATATATGACACATATATATTTCTCTGTATGTGTGTGGCATACACACACATGGTCCACACTGTTGCAAGTCCCTGGACCTCACAGCTGAACTATTGGGCCTTGCTGCAACACAAACAGGTGTCACATATGACCACAGACTAACATTAGGGGGGTGTATATGGCAACAGATGCTAGATAAGCATACTAGACAGCTACAGCACTTGCCAATGCTAAGCTACACTTTAGTATGACTATCATGCATGTGTTGTTCTGTCACAGCCATGTTTATATAATGTCAGCACTAATCCCCCCAACAGCCATTGGCCACACTACTGTACAGAACACAGATAACATGGATCAGATCTTTGACATTTAATGCTGAGCTACAAATTTCATAGGTATGTCCCACTGCCCACAGGTACACAAATTATTGTCCATAGCAGTAGTTAAGCAGAACATCTGTACAGAAAGGAGTACTGCTGCCACATATGAATGTTTCATATTATGTAGACTATTCTTCAATAACATCTACTACATTCCAGTAAATACATATGTGTCACATACCTTTCCTTTGTATAATTTGGTAATATTTATTTTTCCTTTTCTTTCTCTCTCTCTCTGCCTCTCTCTGGCAGTCTCTGCAATAGAGTGATTGAGTTTGTTGGCAGAGATTGCAGCCTGCTTTTGTAGGAACTGCACATGAGCATGAGATGGCCTCTGCACCAATTAGTGCCCACCATTTGCTAATTGCATGCAGCCTGGTGTGTAGTAATTGAAGTAATCACTGTCATAGCAACCCAGTACTATAAATTACTGTCTCATGTAGGCGTGTCCCTTTCAGCTTTCCAAGATGGAGATCATCCTTGTTTGGTGTGGACATCACTATTTAAGACAGAAGGTTGGTATAGTTCTTATATCAGAAGCCAGAGGTGTAGCCAGAGATTTATATTTTGCACTCAGACCTAATGTTGCTGCTTCCATTACCCACTAGTCAGTGTAGAAATGTACTCACCCCTCAAAATGCTACCCCAAGATACATGGAAAGATGTACTTTCTTTTCAACTGTTACAATTAACTGCCATACAAAGCTAGTTATAGAGATGTATTCCTTTGGACAAGAATTGTTTGTGAGCTGCTATACTGTGAATATTCATTTACACAGTTCGAAACATTTTGTGCTTTTTTAGTGCTGACATTAGCACGAGCTGCTCAGAAAAACTGGACATATTTCAGTACAGTGAGTATGCTTACCTACATCCTTGGTAGACCCTGCACACACAGGTATATTCTACATTTGGGTAGGGTTGCAGAAGTACAGAGAGCGTAAGTAGTATTGTATGGATTTTATCTTGCTGGACTTACAGGGTTGCTGTGTACATGTTAGTTTATCAAGGCAAGTAGTCTGTCTGCGTAACTCCCAACTGTGGCCCTATCCACATGATAGCCAGAGAATAGGCTGTTATTGTTTGTCTGTGCACCACACAGGTCTTTTCAGCAATAGAGCAACGGCATTCTTACAGTTGGTTGCTACCAATACATGGCTACATCCATTTGTATTTCAGTGTTTTATTCCTACATAAGGGTAAGTTTCCAAAACTCCTTCCAAAGCTATTTGCACAGTGTGTAACAGCAGAAAGGCTAATATGCCTCTGTGTGTCTGCCTCTGCCAGACCTCTCAACCAATCAGGTACATATTTGAACAGAATCAGGGAAAAGTCAAGAAAAACTCATGGGCAATCAGGGACACCTTTAAAATATTAGTGTCATTAAATTGAAACATTGAGAGAATCAGAGCATATGAATTAATACACCTTTTCTGAAGTAAAAGAAGTGTATAACTCTTAATTATTGTCATTAAGTGTAATTCACCACATTTCTGCCCAAAGGCAGTAGTTTTAGGAGGGATTCAGAGGGACAGAGCTAAAATTTGGGTCAAAATCGGACGACCCTGAAAATTAGGGACAGTTGAGAGGTATGGCCTCTGCCCTAAACAGATATGCCAGTGCTTGTCCTGCTGTGATACTGTGTGGTGTTGTAAAGTGATGGTGTAACATTATTTCCTGCTAGAATGGCTGCTTCTCTTATCACAGTCATGTAATGTAATCCCACAACAACTGTTGGTCACCATCCACAGAACAAGTTGTGTGGTATAGTATTCCTACTTTTCCTTTACATTCACTCATTCTGATGCATGATATAATTATTTAAGCACCAACTTGATGTATATCTACCATGGCTTAGTGGTACTTCATGTTGTGTAGTCTGTGCAAGGTCCAGGGTTCGAGACTTACAGAGGTGTTTTATTTTGTTCCTGAGCAGAACAAGGACCCTCACATACAGAGTGACTAAGGCACTTTTAAGCAGTTGTAAGCGGGTTTGCGTGGATTTGCCCAATGCTGCGAATTGCTTAGCCAAGCGCAAATCTGCTAACTACTGCTTAATAGTGCTTACTCCTACTCACCCCTGCCCTAATTTCTTTGAAAGAAAAGAAAAATGGGGAGATAGGAAAGTGGTGAAAAAGGGGAACAAAGAGGGAAAGACAGTATGGAAAATAGCTCGGGATGTGCAGGACGGGTGTAGGGAAGATCCATAGCTGCCCATTTCTTCAACAGCAACAGCTGTCCATATGCAATAAATTTGGAGGTAGATATGAACCCTTCAACCCCTGAGAGAGAGGTGAGGACAACAAAGTATGTTGTAATGCCAATTAAATAACATTTCATGTGTCCAGTGGACATGTGTGCAAAATGGGCAGCTATGTATGGGGCGTAATTTTTTTTTTGGGAGCAGATTGCCCTTTTTTTTCAGGTGAGAGTGGAATGTGGGGTAGGGGAAGTAGGTATATTTTGGGAGGTAGGTTGGGGAGGTAAACAGACAAGACAAACAAGACACATACAGGGGCGATATTTGACACGTGGTGGGTGAACACCTTTGATGGGGAGGGATGTTTGGAATTCGCAAGCCCATGAGCCCCCAGATGGAAACAGTGGGACTGAGGTCCCCACCCATGGGCAGTCATGACTGCACCTTCACGGCCCAGAAGGTGGCATTGCTGGGGGCTGTGTAGGAGGGGCAGGCTGACCCGGGATTTGCGCCACTCGGGCCTCAAGCTGGCATACAGGTTCTGCAACAGAACGTTCAATCTCCCTATGCACCACAGCCCGGACCGTACGAAGGGTGATAGGTACCTCTCTGCCCACACTTGCACGAGGGGGTCGAGCCCCATCCCCTGCAGCACTTCCACCCAAAGTTGGCACATGGCCAATGGAGGAGGAGGTCCCAGGCTGGGCACCAGATCTGCTGGTGCCAGGTGCCATGGCCAGCTGAGGTGGGACAGGTGGGTCCGCTGGGACTGGCATTCCCATACGAACTATGTTTTGGAGAGTTTAATAAAGATATGTGTTAGTAACAGTCAACAGCATTGCCAATTAGTTATAGCAGCATGCAAAGTTATTCCCATTAACCCAACACACCAGATTTTCAACAGTTGAAAAGCAAGCATGACACATGCATATATAGAACAATACTGGACATTACAACAGCATGCAGGTTTAATTGATGGCAACAGGCCACCAATATTGCAGTATTTTAACAGGGCACATGTATAGAAATAAATGTATATATTTATAAACCAATAGGACATATGTCCCAACAAATGTTTTGAGATTAGACATACCGATTGAGGTGTGGAATTGCATTTTTTATGCACATACAGTAGGGTGGAAAAAGATATCTCAATTAACAACTTATATATCCTTCTAGTTTTCACTACATTCCTATTAACTGCAGTTATATGTCCCTTACATGTATTATTACACTACCCAATGTCCTTATATTGTGCAATTGGATTTTGCTAGATCATTATATACAGGAGCTGTATCTTACATACAAACTGTCCAAGATGCAGATGTTACTGCAACATATTTTGAGAGTTGCTCACACACACTACTGCTAAGGTGGTACACTGACAGCTCTACTTTCATATAATTATCTAGATATGTTCAGGTGAAAGTATCAGTTATATATTAACAGCTCCCTACATTTCTGGCAGCACACTGACATTTCTGGGGAACACAATACCAAGCTACTCATGTGCCAGATTAACCTGTACATGCTGGGCATGAACCAACAGTTGAGGGCTGTATATATGCATACAAGCTACTGGCACTCCCTTCATCCACATCATATGGACCTACCCAAGTGTGGGTTGACACTGCTTAATACAACACTACTATTTGTAGAAAGCAACAGTACAACAACATAGCAAAGAAAATGACACAGACGCACTCCATGAATCATACATTTATTGAAGGATTATTACACCTTTATTTATTGGGTTAAAAGACTTTTTGAAGGCTCTCTCATTTATTTTATATAACAGTACATGCAGAATAATTACTAACCTACCTCATGACGCAGCCTTTGCAGCCTATCTTCATGGGCTTGCAGGTTCATAGCCCAGTCACCTGCAGCTGTGAAGTAAATGCAGTGATATTGAGACATACTTATCCATAGTATAGACAAGCATGGCAATTCTTAACTACTTAATACAATGGCTACTTACTCAATACTGGGGCATTAGTCATCGTATGGGATTCCTGGATCCTCTGGTCCTGTTCATCACCCCTACGCCACTTCAGGTCTGAATAATGGTGCCTGACCTGCTCACCAGTCCGAGGAACACTAGTGGCACTGGTGAGATCATGGGGAAGACTGTTCCAGGCCTCCGTTTTATATTGTGTACCCTGGTACTGGCCCTGCAGGAATCTTTCCTCATGTTTGTGGACGAGGAGCCAAACCATAATTTTGAACTCCTGGATGCCCCAGCATTGCGCTCTAAATCTAGCGCATTCACCAACACCAGCCATGCTGACTGCAGAAGGAAGCTACAACCAGTTATAGCAGGTATTCCCACCTGTGGAGCTTAAATAAGCCTAATTTCCAGCACTTATTTGTGATTGGCCAGTTTTGGAAAAGCTCAGCTGTGGGAACACCTGCTTAGCTGATGTTGGCAATGTTTAAAATTCCTTTGATAGATATGTGTCTGTTGAAAGTGCATGTTTGTGAAATGCTGTCATGGCTTAGTGATTAATACTGTGACTATAGTGCACAGTATCATGAGTTTGAGCCCTGTCACTGCTTTTTATTTTCCTGCTGGGCAGACCTAACTGGTTAAGGAACAGTAAAGCAGGTGTAAGCGTGTTTACCCGACTTTGCTCGACTTTGCCCGACTTTGCCCGACTTTGCCTAATGTTGCCCAACTTTGCTCAATGCTGCTTGACTTTGCCCGACTTTGCCCTACGTTGCCCATGTTGCCCAACGTTGCGCTTGTTAGAGTGGTGCGCAGCTACGTGCAAAGACATTGTGCTGGTTAACGCGGTGCGTAGCTACGCGCAATTGTATTTAAATATGCTCTCAATACTGGTAAAATGTGCTTAGTAGTGCTTTATATTGCTTAAAATAGGCTACTCATGCCTCAGAATGCATAAACATTTCACCTTCATATATATAATTCGTGCACTACTACATTTAACATTTCAATGCTTTTTAAAAAACTTATACATAAAAAATGTCAGGAAATATTTTTGTATGCAGATTTCCCACAGAAAATGGAACGTGCAGTACTGGGACTTGAAGTGGGAATGCCTTCAGTTGTGCGAAGACTCTAATTACTACGCTATCGCTATGTTGCTTAATTTGCATGTATTTTTCTTATTATCCTCTTCTGGTGTCTAAGCTGCTAACTGTAGCTAAGCAATAGGCAAACCTGCACAAACCCACGCAACTACGGGCAGCTATATCGGAAGAAAAAAATATATATTTTTATTTTTTATTTTGTAAGTTGTTTAACATATGGGGGAGTGTAGTGTTACCTTGTACACATGTGAGTGGACTCTCTCATGTAAATGCAAGTTGTGGCATTTCTTCATTGCAGAGGCGTGGATTTTTGGACTGCTCGGCAGTCCGACACGCCCCCTAAACTCATCCACGATCCATGTAAGCTTTAGAGTTGAGGCAGCGCACCCTCATTAATATGCATGCCGTGCTGCCATCATACTCTTACACTGGTGCATCCGTGCAAGACTAATCTAGTCTTACATGGAAGATTAGTAAATCCAGGGGAACGTTCATGCACATCCTGTTATGTTTTTAACTTTTTAAGTGAATCCAAACAGCATTTTGGAAGTATATACAATGTGAGGCTTTTGTTCCTGAACTTGACTTAAGGGTTTGAGAGCTATGGCCCACACTCGAGATTAGATGTAAGGCTGCCTTCCCAGAAAGTAGGCATTAAGGATATTCATTTCTTGTTACCCAGGGTGTGTGACTTGATGCACAATGTGCTGGCTTGGAAACTATATGTAGGCATGATATGAAGCTTGTTATGCAATGTTGTTTCTCAGTTGTTGCCTTCTTTCCTGTGGCTAAATCCTACATATGTTTAGGGAGATGATGGCAGAGGACTACACAGAAGAGTATCCTGTGTATAAATGGTTGGTGAGACATATCTGGTTAGACATAGGTCCACAGGATGGTAAGACACACATGACAGAAGCTGGATACCAAGTGGCCATGATTTGTTCTCATACTATAGCATATATATATATATATATATATATATATATATATATATATATATATATATATATAGTAGAGAGTCGATTATTTGAATGTCAGTTATCCAAAATGTTAATTATCAGAACCAGTCTTGCAAAGTTTTCAGGTAGGAAAAATCATAAAGTCTGAATTCGCTTGAACATGTTTTTTCAGCTTGTAGCCAGCTCGTGTGTGAGAAATATTCTTTATTGTCCACTGGACTCACTGAATGGTTGAAAAGTGTATTCCTGCGTGCAGAAAAAACACTATTTTAGAAGTTTTTATCCGGTTCAATTATATGTTTGACTATCTAAACAGTTTAATTATCTGAACTACCCTAGATCCCAAATAGTTTGGATAATTGACTATCTACTATATATATATATATATATATATATATATATACACACACACACACATATGGGTCTAGGGCTATTCACTGAAACACATTTGACTGTGCACAATTCACTGAAAACACAATTCACTGAAACACATTTCACTGAAAGTTATATATGACCTTTTCCCCACTGTTGTGCGACCCTGGAGTTAGTATATAAAATAAGGGGGAGGGTGGGGGGCACCCCCCCACATTGGGGGGTGTGGGGGTGTAGCCCCTCACTTATTTTATATATTTTGAACTATATACATGAATGCTTGCAATTCCAATAAATTACTCTTTTCTGAACTTAATATATATCCAACATATGTGGGGGGCTATGCCTCCCCACACCCCCCAATGTGGGGGGCGGTGCCCCCCACCCCCTTACTATATATACTCACTCCAGGGTCGCACAACAGTGGGGAAAAGGCCATATATAACTTTCATTGAAATGGGTTTCAGTGAATTGAGTTTTCAATGAATTGAGCTTTCAGTGATTTGTGCACAGTCATTTGACTTTCAGTGAAATGTGCTTTCAGTGAATAGTCCTAGACCCATATATATATATATATATATATATATATATATATATATATATATATATATATATATATATATATATATATATATATATATATATATATATATATATATACATGGGTTAATTTTATAATCTTGAAATACTGAAATCCCGAATTTCAATATTTCGAAACCATAAAGTCGAATGTCCCAAATCCAGAAACTACAAACTCACAAAAAACAAAATCACGAACAGAAACACACCATACACCACACAAAGTACAGTTGTGTACACTTTTCATAAATGTAGATGTTTGAGTGTATTCACTGTTGCAGTCATCACATTTGGGTTATCTGCTTGCAGTAGCCCTCAGTCGGCCTGATTATCAAAGTCTTGGGTCCTGCGTTGGTTGCTGTCTCATCTTCCATGACATCAGGTAGTCACGGGTATAAAGCATGCAGCCGACGCCATTTCATCAGTTTTTCTTGCCCCAGATGTCAGGTGCCCCCATAATGGGAAGCAATTATATATATAAGGTTACACCTCCAACAAAAAGCAAATACACCAAAAAGCTTTAAACACAGTAAGCAAGAATAGAGGTATAGCCAATAAAAGTCGGGGGGCTGGAGGGAGGGTAACTAAGACTTCAACAGTGAATACACTCGAACATTTACATTTAGGGTAACAGTCCCCATGGACTATGATGTTTGCAGATGACATTGTGATCTATAGTGAGAGTAGGGAACAGGTGGAGGAGACCCTGGAGAGATGGAGATATGCTCTAGAGAGAAGAGGAATGAAGGTCAGCAGGACTAAGACAGAATATATGTGTGTGAATGAGAGGGAGGATAGAGGAATGGTGAGGATGCAAGGAGTAGAGGTGGCGAAGGTGGATGAGTTTAAATACTTGGGGTCAATAGTTCAGAGTAACGGTGAGTGTGGAAGAGAGGTGAAGAAGAGAGTACAGGCAGGATGGAGTGGGTGGAGAAGAGTGTCAGGAGTGATTTGTGACATACGAGTACCTGTAAGAGTGAAAGGGAAGGTCTATAAGAGGGTAGTGAGACCAGCTATGTTATATGGGTTGGAGACAGTAGCATTGACAAAAAGGCAGGAGTTTGAGCTGGATGTGGCAGAGTTAAAGATGTTAAGATTTGTACTGGGTGTGACGAGGTTGGACAGGATTAGGAATAAGTATATTAGAGCGTCAGACCAGGTTGGAAGGTTTGGAGACAAAGCCAGAGAGGCAAGATTACATTGGTTTGGACATGTGCTGAGGAGGGATGCTGAGTATATTGGGAAAAAGATGCTAAGGATGAAGCTACCAGGTAACAGGAAAAGAGGAAGGCCAAAGATAAGATTTATGGATGTGGTAAGAGAGGACATGCAGGTGGTTGGTGTGACAGAGCAAGATGCAGAGGACAGGAAGAAATGGAAACAGGTGATCCGCTGTGGCGACCCCTAATGGGAACAGCTGAAAGAAGATGATGTACACAACTGTACTATGTTCTTTGTGTTTCACTGTTGCAGTCATCACATTTGGGTAGATTCCCAAAGCTAAGGATGGGAGGAGGAAATTAGATAGCATTAGGACCAGCTATAAGGCCCTGCAAGACTGCAGTGGCAAAGCCAGCTCTGGATTTAGAGAAGATTGGCAAATGGTAATGCTTGATGAAAGTATGCACAGAACTCTAGGATGTCCCTGGTAGGGACAGCTCTGAGAAAGGCTGTAGAGGTAGATGCAGCCCTGGTTGAATGTGGTCTTATCCCCTGTGGGATAGGTTTTCCATGGTGCTTATAGCAGAAATGAATGCAATGGCCTATCCATTTAGAAATGGTTTGCTTTGAAATGGCCTTCCCCTCTGCCCCTGCAGCAAATGCCACCAGCAGATGTTCAGATTTCCTGAAAGGTTTAGTCCTGTCCAAGTAAAATATAAGTTGTCCGTGCACATTTATGGAGTGCAGTATATGTTCGCCTTTGTTCTGTGGATTAGAAAAGAAGGTTGACAAATGGACTGATTAAGAGCCACACTGGATACTACCTTGGGCATGAAAGAGGGATTGGTCCTGAGGGACACCCTGTCTGCATGAAAGATGATAAAAGGCTCCACTGCCATAAGGGCCTGTAATTCAGACACCCTTCTTGCTGAAGTGATGGCTAAAAGGAAGGCTGTTTTCCAAGAAAGGAATTTCAACTCTGCACTTGCAGCTGGCTCAAAAGGAGGTAGAGTAAGTTTTTACAATACAAAGTTAAGCTCCCAGGCTGGAGTTGGGACTCTCCTGGGTGGTCTTAAGTTTTTGGCCCCTCTAAGGAACTGCTTGAGCAGTGGATGAGAGAAGAGGGGTGGTTCTGTGTTGTAACGAGCTGAAATGGCTGAGGCATGAATTTTGATGGAGGAAAAGTAAAGGCCCTTGTGAAGTATCTCAGTTAAGTATTGAAGAATCTGAGGTAAATTGAGCGCTGCTGTGCCCATCCCCTGCGTTTGGTTACAGGAACAGAATCTTTTCCATTTTTCAGCATAAGATTTTCTAGGACTAGGTCTCCTTGCCTCCAGAATGACATCCAAAACTTGTTTACTGAGGGATGGTAACGGACAGATCAGGTGATTAGCCAGGCTGCCAGGTTCAGGGTTTGAAGCTGAGGATGCAGAATCTGGCCATCCTGCTGGGACAGCAGGGTAGGGATCTGAGGCAGGTGCCATGGTGCCAGCAGTGACACACTGTGCAAGAGGGGGTACCAGTGTTGACATGGCCAGTCTGGTGCAAATAGTATCATCCTTGGTTTGCCCTGTTTGATCTTTAGTAGTACCTTGGAGAGGAGAGACAGAGGCGGAAAGGCATAAACTGACAGATTTTTCCGGGTGAAGGACAGGGCATCCACTTTCCAAGCTTGTTTGTGGGGAGTCCTTGTGCAGAATTTGTCCAATTGGTAGTTCTTGGGGGAGGACTCCCCCATTTGTTTATCAACATGTTGAATGTCTTTGGTTCCAGTTTCCACTTGTGTGGGTCCATGAAATTTCTGCTTAGTTCATCTGCCAGTGTATTTAGCTTTCCTGGCAGGAATTGAGCCTGTAGGTGCACTTGGTAGCTCAAGGCTGTGTACCACAGAGCCATGGCTAGTCTGCAGAGAGGGTATGAGTGGGTTCCCCCCTGCTTGTTTCTGTACCACATAACAGTGGTGTTGTCCATCTTTACCATTAATTGTTCTGGAAGTATGTGGTCCTTGAAGGCTGTCAGAGCATTCTGTACAGCTAACATTTCTTTTTGATTGATATGCAGGTGCATTTGACTTGGGTTCCATTTGCCCTGAATGCACTTCCCTGCCAAGTGAGCCCCCCATGCATATTCTGATTCATCTGTTGTTAGGGTTTGGGCAGCAGGGGTAGAGTGAATGGCAGTCCCTTCTTTAGATGGCAGGCCTCTGCCCACCAAAGGAACTCTAACTGTAGGCAAGGTATGATAGGAATCATTGCTTCTAGATCCTGAGAATGTTGACACCATAGGCTTTTTAGATACCATTGTAGTTTCCTCATATGCAGTCTTGCATATGGAATTAGGAGAATGCAGGAGGCCATGAACCCCAAGGCTTGCAGTATTTGTCTTGCAGATAGCAGGGTCTTTGTGGACATTAGTCTGAAGTAAGCTGTCAAATGAACTTGTTTCTCTGACATGAGGAAAGCCATCTGGGAAGTTGTGTTCAAGCTTGCTCCCAGGAATACAATTTGTTGGCAGGGTACAAGATGTGATTTTGTTTTGTTTATGGTGTACCCCAGAGAAGTTAGCACCTTTTGTACAAATGCCAGAGGATTCAAAAGTATGTCCTGGCTTTCTGCCTGAATTAGACAATCATCCAGGTATGGGTATATTTGAATATTTCTTTGCATGCAAAATGCAGTGAGTGGAGCTAGGCACTTGGTGAATACCCTGGGTGCAGTAGATAAGCCAAAGGGCAGTGCAGAGAACTGATAGTGCATGTAGCCTGCTTTGAAGCGTAGGTATCTTCTGCAAGATTCCCTGATTGGGATGTGCAGGTAGGCTTCCTTTAAATCCAGTGTTGCCAACCAGGCATCCTTGCCTAGCATAAGAAGCAACTGGTGAAGAGTTAGCATCTTGAATTTTGGGATCACCAAAAAAGTGCTTAGGATAGAGAGATCCAGGATAGAATGCCAGGAGTTGTCTTTTCTGGGCACCAGGAAAAGTCTTGAGTAGAAACCTTGTCCCGTTTCCTCTTCTGGGACAGTTTGAATAGTCCTTATACTTAAGAGAGAGAAAACTTGCTTTTGAGCCTCTGCCCACAGATTTGGGGCTAGATCTGGCCAACCGTTTGGGGTTGGTAAAGTGTGGAAGTGGAACCTGTATCCTTGGAAAACTATATATAAATCCATTTTTCCCGGGTAATGAGTTCCCAGTTTCTTGCCTGCAGAGCAATATTTCCCAGTAAAGGAGCAGTCAGTTGAGAAGGGCTTGAAAGTTTAAAAGTTAAGTCATTGAGACAGTTTACCATACGGGGGAGTCTTACTACTCCCTGCTTTGGAAGTGGGAGCCCCCCACTGCTTAGTCCTGTGCATACCTTGGGACTGAAGCCTGGGTGTTCTGCTGGTTCTGGGTTTGGACTGAGAAGGCCTGGAAGAGGCAGGAAAGGACCAATTCTTAGAGGGCCAATGCCTACTAAATCTTGGAGGCTGTACTAGCAGGAAATCTTTAACAGTTTGCATAGGTTTAGCTTTTTCCTCCATCTTTTTAAGTACTTCTTCTGCTTTGTTGCCAAACAGGTGGTCCTGGTTTAAGGGATAATTCAGCAATTTAGGTTTGACATGATCTGGCAAAGATTGCTCCTTAAGCCAAGCATGCCTTCTAAGTACAGACCAAGTGACAGCAGCCCTGCAAGATGCCTCTAATGAATCAAAACTACATTGTAAATATGTTTTTCAACTTGTTCAGCAGAATGCATTAAATCCTGTAAATCCTTATTTTCAGCTAGGGTTGCCAGTTGTCTGGCTTTTGACCGGACTGTCCAGTTTTCTGACAAATTGTCTGGTTACAAATTTCATTCAAAACTGGACACGTGAAGTCCGGGTTTTATGCCACTGCCAGCATTTGTTTTTAGTATACAGCTGGGTGCAGACTGCAGTATTATTTATCTTGTGTACATTTTTATATCGAAGACATAAAAAAGAACAGCCCTAAATTGAAACGTAACGCCGGGACAAAGGTGAACATTGCTGTGTTTATTTAACTATCTAGGAGGTAAGCTGTAGTTTTTAACTTGACAGTCTCGGTTTGCCCCTGTCACTAACAGTTATCGACCCCAGCAACTCATGTTTTTGGAAGCTTTCTCATATCATAGAATACAAAGGATTTGGATAGTACACCTAATGCCACCCCTCCGTTTTTTTTCCGCACTATCGTGGGTCACAGTTTATTTATCCACCTAACAAATAGATGAAAGTGCTATGTGAAAAGCATCAATTTTCAGTCCACAGCAGAAACCAAATAAAGGTAATGTATATAACACATTATCCATTTGACTGCCACTGAATTCAGTCATGAAAAATAGAGGGAATTGAACTTTTGAACCTACAAGCCCAAATCTCAAAACTGCTCCTTGTACTAAACATTGGCCCTGAACTTTTTTCTTTTTTGCAGAAATGATAATTAAAAATGTGTTAGAGAAGTTTAAAGTTTTTTTTTTGAAACGCTTATATTTACTAAAATATATGCCTAATGCCTTGCATGCCCTTCTGCTCACATAATTTAATACAGTTGTGCCATCTATTTTGATGCTGGCATATGAAATTAAGTTTTGTCCAATCGTTTTAATGACACTTCAGCGGTCAAAAGAAAAAAAGAAAGAAAAACAATGCATAGAATTTCATTTATAATATAAATAACTACCACTGACTAATATAACAATTTTTATGTTTAATGAAACCTTTAATGAAATACTACACAGCCCCCTGTGATGGTTAGGGAAAAAGTTGGGACTTTGATGGGCGGCTTCTGTACTGCTTAATGCAGTGCACATCTCAGGAGCAAATAGAAAGCAACGCAAGTAAAAAAAAATACACAGGTCTGCAAAAATTACAAAAAAAACATAACTTGTCAGCCTGGTTTGCAATGCATGGACCAACGTAAATTAATTAGCACTTGTCCATTATAGATATTAGATATTGTTGCTGTTGGACCTAGAAACCACTGTCTGTACTGGATGTGTAGTACATAAAAACTCTGGAAACCTATGCGTGTACCTCATAAATAGTTCCTCCTTATTGTACCTAACATTTTCAGAAAGTTGTAGTGCATTCGTCTCCAGTGCCAAAGATAGATTCGTACAATAAGTGTTAGTAGTCTGATAGGTGGATTATATTTATTTGAGGATTGACTGCTGTAACGTGAGGTGAAATAGTATAAATAAAAAACATCCTTAAATATTACATCAATAACCTAAATTTGAGTGAATGACCTACACTATTGTACAATAAGTGCTATTGTAGTCCAGAAAACACTGTACAAACTCTGGTATTCTGTTTCAAAAAGGAAACAGGCTATCGGAGTTTGTAAATTGGCTGATTTACTATGCTTTTTTACAGAAAAGCATAGTAAATCAGCCGAAAGCAGGCAGCAGGAACAGAAAAAAGAGGGCGTTCCCTGTTGGGTGATGTCACAGTGATGTCACTAAATGGGTGGGATATGGGTAGGAGAGGGGGTAGGATGGGCGGGGTTACTGGTGATGTGAGGGGTGTGGCTTTACTCCAGTTTTAGCCACGATGAAAGGTGGCAACCCTATTTTCAGCACAGTCAGGAATCAACATCATTTTTTGTTTAAGCAATCCAATAATATGCTGCTGATAACTTTAACATATGAAACTGGTTGCAGAAATGTATACCTTTTTACCCCACCCCAGCGCCCTGGAATCTCTATCAGAGGGGGTAGGATTTTTGGCAGTAGTAGCCTTAATGCCCTTGGGTCCCTGTGAAATGGTCTCAGGATCCGCAGTAGGATTTTTAAAGAGGAACTTGTGAGAGTCAGGAACCCTGTAATATCTATCTGGTTTTCTGGGAGAAGGAGGTAAGGAGTCTGGGGCTAAGCTAGATTGTGAAAAGGCATCATCAACAATGTCCAGTACAGGGAGGATAGCTAAAGGCCTGTGTTGAGGCAGGAGTAAGAAATCCCTAAGCCTCTTTTTAGAATCAGAGTAATCCTGGCATTCCCAGCAAAAATGCTCCCTAAGAGTATGCAAGGTTTCACCAAAAGAGAAATCCTCTGGAGGGGAAGCAGAGGGAATAGAGTTCTCTGCATCAGAATCTTCATAGGTAGATAAGGGTAAATCCTGGTCATCAGAAGAAACAGAAATTTCAGAATCCTGATCAAAAGAATCATAAGCAAATTAAGTCCTAGGGCTCTTAGAGGGGGAAGGTTGGTTTCCCCTGATTAAAGTAATAAGGTCTTCAGCCATTCTTATCATTTGTTTTTTAGGCATAGAGGCCTGACCATGCAGTCTGGGCATCGGTTTTCTAGGCATGGAGTTTTAGGCCTTGAAGAAGAAGATGGCATCGGTTTAATATGCAAGTCAGTAGACCTGAATACACCCTTAGAAGCCGGTGCCTGCACAGCGGCTCTGGACCCATCCAAGGTAGAGAAATCCGCAGGTTCCACAGTTGAAGCATCTCGCGGCATACCGAACTCTGAATGGGTCTCAGTAGATGCCTGTGAATCTGAAGTAGCGGGTATCAGGGGCTGCAAAAGCACCTCACTGAGTACCAGTGAACTGGTGACTAGCTTAGAAGAAGTGTCGTCTGTAGCTTTGGATCTAGGCGGCCTGTCTCTGTCTTTATCTTTGCGTTTTTTCAGAATGTCGGTAGTTGGGTGGCTTACCAAAGCCATATCTGGGTAATTGAACTGAGTACCAAAATATTTAGAAGCATAAATATACCGACAATGAATAGTTTGTTGTTTAAATAAGGCACAAAACCGACAGTGAGGTATGTCGTGGTCATAGCCTAGGCAAGGAATACAGTACGAATTAAAATCTTTATGAGGTATTTGCTTTCCACAAGAAATACAGTTATTGACTTTTACTGACATTGGTTTAGATCAAGAAAAAGTAGTTAGCTTTAGTAGAAGACTTCGGTTCTGAAACTCGAAAATGAAAATTTCAGGAGTCGGCCGACTGCCACTTGCGAACTGCTTCTGCTTTGGGCACCGCACAGCAAGAAAGACTGATGTAATGGCATCGGCTGCATGCTTTATACCCCTGACTACTTGACGTTATGGAAGATGAGACAGCAATTGACGCAGGACCCAAGACTTTGATAATCAGGCCGACTGAGGGCTACTGCAAGCAGATAACCCAAATGTGATGACTGCAAAAGTGAAACACGAAGAACATCACATACATCATCCAGCCCACACCACAACAAACAAAACACATTCAAACACAAAAACACAAACAAACAAACAAACGTACACTACATTAAAGCAGGGGGCAAGCCCCCTGCACCACCCCTGTGGGGGGCTGCTCCCCCCAAACCCACCGTACTTATATATACTAACTCTGAGATCAGACAAACAGACACAGAAAGGAAACTCACACCCACACATTCTACAGTCCCTCCCGCACACACAAACATCACACATATACAAACACCAACACATCCAGCACTTACACACCCATACTTTCACCTGCCTACCCTAACCCACACGTAGAACTGACAAACACATTCACACACACTCAGACTCCTACACAAAACCCTTACAAAACACTCACTTTCCTTAAGTTACACCTAAATCCACACACAACACCAGACACCATCCACTCACAACACCGCACGTATTGTACCATAAAGCCATAACCGCAAATTCGAGATATTTGGATTCTTGATTATACACTTTTGCGATTTTAAAGGTTGACTTTATAATTTTGGGATACTGAAATTTGGGATATCAGTATTTTGAAATTATAAAGTGAACTCTACCTACACATATATATATATATATATATATATATATATATATATATATATATATATATATATATATATATATATATATATGTGTGTGTGTGTGTGTATATATATATATATATATATATATATATATATATATATATATATATATATATATATTTTTTTTTTTAATTTATTTTTATTTATTTTACATTTGTTGACCAGGATAGTCGTCCAACTGGATATATGTCCATTTTCAGTAGAGGCCCTGGGAGAAAAGCTCCACACACCAAAAAAGAGACAGTACATACATCACTGAGTGATAGACTTAGGCAGACATGTTTAGAAAAATATAGACAAAGAATACAGGCAGATATCAATATACACAGTGTGCAGACTTACATCTGATTAGCAAAGAAGTATCAGAAAATGTGAACATAGAATACAATCAGATCTCATAATTCACAATGCTTAGACATTCAAATGCTATGAGGCATAAATACTTGGCTAAACAGCAGGCTGGGTAGCAAGACATGTATTAGTGAAGTTGTTAGGTTTAGAACAAGAGCACAACCAATGAGATGTGAGGTATTTTTTGAGTTCTCTTTTAACTAGGGGTAGTGAGGTTTCATTGGTAATGGTAGTAGGGAGTAGAGTCCAGATTTTACCAGTTGAGTTGGCAAACATAGCATCGCCTGCAGAGTTGTTGGATTTTTGGGTCAGTATCATTAGTTTTTCAGCTGAGCATAATGGCCTGGGGGCACTATAAGGGGAGAGAATATTTTTGAGGGCAGGGGTGTTATCAGGTTGATGGAGTATTTTATGCACTACTATAAGCTGATTGAACTGTAGAAGGGTAGGATACTCTAGCCATCCCAGTGCTTTGAGGTTCTGGCAATGGTGGGTCCTAAAAGCCATGCCAGCAGTGAATCTGGCTATATGATTGTAACAGCCTGATAATTTGTTGAGATTGGTTTTGGATAGGTTGGTGAGTACAGAGGAGGCATACATAAGGGTAGAGAGGAGGTGTGATCTTGCAATAGCTACCCTAGCTAGGGGGTGTATATATATATATATATCTATATATATATATATATATATATATATATATATATATATGTATATACACACACACACACACACACACACACATATATATATATATATATATATATATATATATATATATATATATATAGTCAGAACATACCTTTATGGCATAAAGGAATAAAGTTGTGAATGCAAACCTGAGAATTCATTAGGGACCCACATGTTGGAAGAGTCAGTAGAAGAGTGTGGGTGTATGCAACCAGTGCCGGCATGTCCATTCTAGGTAGACAGGGGGTGCCTGCTGAAATTCTGAGAACTGTACTTATGAACATTAAACTAGCAGAATAGGAAGAGTGAATGGGGAGGAATACACATGAAATCTGAGGTTGCATTAGCACAACGCATTTCTTTATTCTTTGGTACAGTGATCTTGGAGATAGTATATAAACTAGCAGAATTATGGGGCAGCCCCATGTATTGGGGAGTTGGGATGTAAAACCCCTGTACAAAAAAATAAAGGTTTAATAGTAAGTGTCAGTGTTACACTCATTGGAAACAAAGTTTAAAGAACTGAGACATGCAGTGTGGGCCTTTCAGTTATGATAGGGATCTAACGGTGGGAGTATGGGCTGTTTGATCCATGGGAATCTTGACTTCAGCTGGAGAAAGGCTGTACAGTATGCATCATATGGCTAGAAATGAAGACTTAGAACTGGCAATCAGGGTTCTAGCAAACAGACTTTTTTGCACATATGTGCAGGCAAGCACATATTCTGAGAAGGTGTAGTAGGGTGCCACGTACACTTCAGGCAGCAGGGTCTGTGGTTAATCCATAAATGAATTCACTGGTATAGAGACTTGCACATACTTTGAGGAAGGTGTTATAGGCCTTCATGTTCACATCATAGGGTGGAATTAATCAAAAAAGAAAATAAATTCAGTTGAAAAAATCATTTACCTGTCTGAAAGTTGCACTTTATGCTTATACTGGTCTTAACTCTAAAATTACAGACCATATAATAATAATAGCTCAAAAACTAATTAACAACCACAATTTAAACCCAAACTGAAAGATTCAACCCCAGACTATATGCAGATCACATCTGTGGCGATTTACTCATACTAAAATTCTCTGCTACTCGATGTGCTTACATTGTTAAAAATGGATAAGGTAATCCTAGCAAATTACTTCACAAGTTTGGAGTTTTGTTACAGTGTTTGTTTACTGTTTACCACTTTGGCCCAGGTTATGACTGGAAAGGGTCTGTCATCCAATCTATTTACCTGGTTAACAAATTGAAATAAAATAAATAAGATAAAAGCACAAGGCCCAATAATCAATAATTAAGTACATCATAAATCTCTGTCATCTGCTGTTTATATGCTCAGATTATGTTAAATCTAACCTAGAGCCCTCAGACATATCTCTTTCCCAACATGTAAGGCCTCCTTTACCATCTCAACACAGTAAAGAATTATCAGTTATACATACAAACTCAAGCAGTATGTGCAGCAAAATACTCCCATAGACAAGCCTGGCTAATGGCTGTTCAGCAAACATCCCATTTGTCTCAGAAACATGGCCACATGCTCATAGCAAAGAATTTGCAATAGCAGATTATGAAATCTTCAGACCGGTAGAAAATACAAAAGATCTGGCTAACTGCTGATACTTACACAATCAGGAATTGAGCCTGTATTCTGTAACATGCTACCTCCATCAAAAGATGGAAGAGAAATTGTACATGTAACAAATACCACAACAAACACTAAGCAGCAACAGATCAAATGCATATACCTTAATCCACAGCAGGAAAGTGTATGCTCATGGAAACCATATCTTTATTTCATGATAACCAGGAAAGAGAGTTACTATGTGTAAAAGGTTTCAGTATTGCCTAAAACAAGCACAAGTGAAAGACCATACTCTCTGATGTCATTTCCCTGAGATTCACCCAGTGATAAAATCTCCACTAAGAAAGAACAATGAATCAAAGCATCCAGTATTCTAGCCTGAATACTTACAGAACAACCAAACAATTGTGACACTTTACAAAACCCCTTTAGTAACCATAATGCAACCTTTCCAGTATGGGAATATAAGCCACTGGCAAGCTGACCTACAACTGTCACTATCAGAAGCCTCAAAACCAAACCAGTAAATGATATAGAAAAAAATATTAACAGTGTCAATTTGAACTGCCTTAAGCAAACAGAAGACATAAATTCAGTGCTAAGAATGCTGAACTGTCTTATGTTATACTTAATGAATAAATATATCATCATGCAAAGTATAAAAATATGAAATAACATCCTACCATGGATAAATGCTTCAGTGAGGAAAAGCATGCCGGAAATAGACTTATCATGGAAAAGGTACAAATAAAATTATAGCATCATCATCATCTTCTTTCGGCTGTTCCCGTTAGGGGTTGCCACAGCGGATCACCTGTTTCCATTTATTCCTGTCCTCTGCATCTTACTCTGTCACACCAGCCACCTGCATGTCCTCTTTCACCACATCCATAAACCTTATCTTAGGCCTTCCTCTTTTCCTGTTACCTGGTAGCTTCATCCTTAGCATCTTTTTCCCAATATACTCAGCATCCCTCCTCAGCACATGTCCAAACCAACGTAATCTTGCCTCTCTGGCTTTGTCTCCAAACCTTCCAACCTGGGCTGACCCTCTAATATACTTATTCCTAATCCTGTCCACCCTCGTCACACCCAGTACAAATCTTAACATCTTTAACTCTGCCACATCCAGCTCAAACTCCTGCATTTTTGTCAGTGCCACTGTCTCCAACCCATATAACATAGCTGGTCTCACTACCCTCTTGTATATAGCATCATTCTACTAAATATGTATATAGAGACAAGAAATAAGTTCCATGAACACAAATAAGTTCCATGAATAAAGATATGACGACTACATACAGCAAATTACTAATCTGTAAAATCTGATGGCTTTATGGGCCACCACAAACAAAATTCTACCAAACAATAAAGCTTGCCCCTCCTCCAATACACACACACACACACACACACACACACACACACACACACACACACACACACATATATATATATATATATATATATATATATATATATATATATATATATATATTTATTTGGTGACTATTTACACTGTCGTTTAAAGGTAGTCCAGCCTGGTCAGCAACTCATTTACACTTATGCCCATGCATTTTTAATTTCCTACTGCTTCAGTTTCCAACCCGAAGCAGTAAACCTTCATGAAAAAATAACTCCAGGAATTGAAATAACATGACTCACCATCTATAGACAGTCTGAAACCAGCTAAGGTAGAAAAGCTAGCACATTTCATAGCATTAGCATTGACAAAAAGAATAAACAGAAAAGCCTATTCCCAGAGCTATGGATACATGCTAGAGTAATACTACCTCATAAAGTTGGTGAGAAAAATAACTGCACTGATTCACAACTTAAAAAGCATGAATCCTTTTTAAAACAGTTTTTGTAGTTTTAGTAAGTTGGCTAATGTCTTCTAGAAGTATGAGTTGCTAGAGATATATAAAATGTTTTAATAAAGTTTCCTTTTCAAACTTTTAAGTAGTGAGTTTGGATATATATTTGTCTGTGGCTATTGGGCAATAGCAATACTGAGCCCATTATCCAGGATTCGCAAAAGCATAGTACATGCATAAATAAAGGACTAATTAACTGCATGTGTTCTATTTACTCAAACACAGTATGCATTTAGACCCAACCACATTACCCAGATAGCTATACTAAAGTTGAAACAAAGCAGATACACATATCTATATCTATATCTATAGATATGAAAACAACAAAAATTGTAGATTCATATCTGGTTCTCTGTTTCTTGATTTCTCAAGAGCTTTCAATGTGATAAACTAACAAGACCACATCATGCTTCACAACAATACTTAATTGGTTCACAATGTTCATGAAAGAATGTACCTTGAGAGTACAATGACAGAATAAAATGGCACAACCATTCACTTAAAGCATCAGACTTCCGAAAGGATCTATGTAAGTAAAACATTTTTTTCAGTATATATTCATTAACAACATGCACCTGCACATTGACAGCAGTCAGATCATCCAATATGCTGATGATTCTTCTGTACTGAACTCATCTAATGATATAAAACTTATATTTCTAATCTGCTTGGTGGATATGATAATTTCAGCTACTGATTTCCAGGCACTAATCTAATCCTACATGGAAACTGTGGTTGCATCTCCATTTTTGTTAGAGACTACATTATCTCAAGACAGATATCTAGAGACCCACAAGCAGAACTTACAGAGATTCAAATCATGCTTAATAAGGTCACATCTCTCTCAATATTCTTCAGGGTTTTGCATGCCAGGTTGTTTACCCCGACAGGAACCACAACCATGTCCTAACCATATTTGTCTGGATTAAGGGTCTTCAGAGCCCTTGTAATGTCAGCAATCTTGGCTCCTGAGAGACAGCTCATTGTAACCCTGCTTTGGTCCAGTCTTGGAAATGTGAAATCAGTGTGCCTAACTATGGAGTCTCCAATCACTAATACATTTTGGTTTGTGTTTGTGGATTGCTTTAGTGGAATGGATTTAGGATATGCTCTTTCTTGATGACTTCCAGCTGTGCCGCTGCTAATCAGTGCTGCAGTGCTTGGTTTATGCTAGGCCTTGCTCCTACTAGACCATTGAGGCAAGAGCAAGGATTTTTTTTAACTACCTTAGTGTATGATAATTTAGTTTGGATATGTATGTGTGGTGTATGATGAGGAAAGTGATGCTCACACAATGCTTTTGGTTGGGAGAATGTGGCCTCAGATTTAGGTAGGTACCTATGTCCTTCAAAATTAGACAAAGGCAAGTTAAGTAAAAGATCATTATCTTTAATCAGCAGATAGTTTTTACATTGCCTGAGTGTGCATGTACTATGAACCTGGAGACAGAAGGAAGGCTAGCTGTCTGACTTTCCATTTTGGACAAAGGGAGTGGGAGTGTTAAGAAGGATAAGAGAAGATAATAGCATTTTGACTACAAGGTGTTAGCTCAATGAAAAATAATAAATATAAATTAAGTTTAAGCAATACAATAACAGGATGCAGTAAATATTCTAGTCTAGACTGGCTATTGGGTCAGTTTAGGGAGAATAGGAGAAGATAATGACACTGCGGTGGTGGTGATGCGGTAGCTTTGTCGCTTCACAGTAAAACATTGTCCTGTTTGATTCTCAACTACAGCGTCTTCTGTGTGGAGACATGCGTGAATGGGCATACCTTCGTTGAAGGTTGTGCATCAGGGCTGGCAACTCAGCATGTAAAAATCTACTGCCAATCATTAGCGGACTGGAGTTCTGCTGTGGCGACCCCTAATTGGGAAAACCCGAAAGACACACACACACACACACACACACACACACACACACACACACACACACACACACACACACACAGGAGAAGATAATGACATTTCATGACCTGGTTAAACTATTAATTTAAGATAAAATAATAAATGCAGATAAAACGTAATTCAAGAACCAAAAAAACAGTATTCAGTAAATATTTTTGTCTAGATTAACTATGAGGTCATTTCAGAAGTGCAGCATTTGTGCTGCTGCTTTGGTATAGTGATTTGTAGGGTTCTACCACAGCATGTGGTCTTAACTAAGGTTCCTGAGAGAATTTGAAACTGAAAGTGCCTCTGTCTGTGCAATAAAGCATTATTTGGTTTTGCCAATTGAATGTAATAAGATTTCCACCAACCTCAGAACTTTAACGTACTAAACAACCTTCAAGATCAAGTTAAAAGAATGTCTACTTCAACCTTAGCCCACACACGATATGCTTAATCATTAAAATAAAAAAAAAATAACCTAACCTGTATCTAGTATTCCATTGCTAACCCTTCACCATTACAAAGAATTACTGGTACTTCCATATTATCTCAACCAGATTTCCGAAGTGGAAGAATTTGTTATGTTTCTGCAAAACGATGTCTGGTAACCTAAGAAGGAGACTGTAAAATCTTCACTACTATTCTCTCAGACTCTTTTTCAGTTAGGAGGAAGAATAATGTGAAAATTCCTCTTCCTGGGTAGCATCCTTTCCCGACTTATAAATAGGACCAGTGCTTCACAATCGTTGTTAATGCTACAACTCATGAAAGTCAGCACATTCCCAACAAGACACCTGGCCCCTTTCAAAGCCCTTTACATCTACACAGTGGCATCTGCAATTGTCAGTTTTGCTAGATATGTTTGAATCATTCAACATTTATAGCACCTCTTGGCACTACTGTGAGTGGCTCAGATTAACAGAACTATCTGTGGGAAGCAGGATAAAGTTTAACACCCGTGGCACAGGCGTCATGCTAGGGAGAAAGGCAGCAGTCTGTGAGTAATCACTGTGCCGTTACTTAGTAGTTGCTACAGGCACCTGTGGTTTGGATGAATAGTGGCCATGAACAGTTAAATGGTATATTCCTGTCTAAGTTCCTTTTGCTGAGGTTGTGATCAGGAATGCAGGAACTGTGATGCAGTGTCGCACTGTGCAGTCCACAGAAAAACTGACCGTTGTTTCTCTTCGTTCCTCACACCCACTGTGACCCAGTACTACTTACTTGCTTAAACACCCCTTTCAAGGTAAAGAAACCTGTTTTCGCACAAACACAACCCTTTAAACCACTTCGTAAATCTGGCTGTGATAATACGTAAGTGCCAAATTACTTATTTATCTACTGTGTACATCTGGTTACAGGATGGGAAAGCACTATTATTCACCTGCTTTCTAGCACCTTACCTTTCCACAAAGCTCAAAACACATTAGCTCTAGCACACTGAGCCTACAAAAGCATCAAACAGTTGCATGAAAAGTAGAGATAACAGCCAGACACACTGTACTCGTGTTTATCTTTTAATATGCAATTTATTAATGTCATTCTTATATATATATATATATATATATATATATATATATATATATATATATATATGTGTGTGTGTGTGTGTGTACTAACATGCCATTTCTCATTGTGAAATACTCACTAATGTTCTACTCCACTGTGAACTTCTTATTAATGTAGCATACCAGGCTACCAATGCAAATCAAATAACACCATGCATAGTATTACTATGAACACTTTCCCTAAACAGACCATAAAGCATTGGAAATGTCATATTCATGTTTAATTTCTGCATGGTTGCTTATCACTACTTATTTTACTCATACATGTCATGTATGTGTTGAAATTGTGAAAGTGTTGAACTGTGTTTTGTAACTCAATATTCACTTGTTCATATACATGTTTAAATTGTAACCGCAACTCTGTATCACAAAATTTGTTCTTTGGAAATTACGTCTGCAAACCAGTCTCCCAATATTTCCTCCACACACACACACACACACACACACACACACGCACACACACACACACACTCACACACACACACACACACACACACACACACACACACACACACACACACACACACACACACACACACACGCACACACACACACACACACACACACACACACACACACACACACACACATGCGCACACGTGCGCACGCATGCACACACACCCACCCACGCCCACACTCACACATGCACATATATTTAGAACTTCCATGCACATGGAGTAAGATGGAGGGATAACACCAAAGAGTATGTGCCATTTTGTAGCATAGATGCTTATTTCCTTATTACAATTGCATGTCTGAATTTATTATTATAGAGCAGGCAACCATTACAGTTGTTTATCAGTTCATACTGCTAACTATCTGGTCAGAAATCTGGGGCTTTTGCCATATAACCTAGTGACTGTCATGCTCAACAACAGAACAATGCATGTTCACTGAATTTGTAGATGCCATGCCACACAGTACTTTACTGTGAGCTGCTTAATATCACATATTTCTTGTACAGCAAGTTCATTTTAATGAATGTGTGTGTGTGTGTCTGTGTTTGTGTGTTTTGTATGAACATGGCTCTAGTTTGCATTTGGAGGTATGACTGACGTGTATTTGCTCTATAGGTGTATAAGGTCATTGTAGACTTCCAAATATCTGTGGCCTGCCTTATTTGTTTTGTTACCTGGATATACTTATGGTTATATGTGTAACCTGTTTACTGCCCATTTGTATATATGTCTTGCAGCCTCAAATGTGCCACCTTATTTGAAGATGCCCTCCCTGTTAGTTGTTCTGTATTACTGTCTGTATTAAGGTTTGGGGGAGCAATCACAATGTGTGTTTTATTCTATGGCAAATGCTTACTATCTGCCTTTCTACAGCAGTGCCATGGTAACTATGCTGTGTGCATGCCCTCCAAGTTGTTGTCTTCTTCTTTTTCAGTTTAAGCATTGAATCACTGCTATATATGATATTGTAATTTGCTGGTCTTAGTATCTGCATTTCCTATACTTTCACTTCAGTTTCTTCTTTTAGCAGTTTCCTACGCTTTATCTTCACTTTTTTTTACCATGCATTTCTTCTGCCAAGTTCTATTTATCTGACTTGCAGGATGCCATCACTCTGATGTGTTCAGGCGTGGGCACATGCCCAGTACTCACCTCATATGACAGTCATTCACATGCTCATTCATGGGCAGAGTTGCAAGCATTCATGCCTGTATACATACCACATCACACTCAGCAATATTCACAGGTGTGCCAAGTTGTACTTAGTCATTCTAACATTTCATAGCACTATTATTGACAACATTTTCAGTTTCATCCATATAACTCCAGCACTCACACTGCTTTTGTGTAAAGCAGAGGTATACTTTGTTTGCTAAGTCTTAAGCTTTGTATAGTGTGATAACGATCTTGATGCTCTGTCATTTCCCAATGAAGTTAAACCATTTAATCTAGCCATGGACTTTTACTGCACCTTAATGATGCAACACCACCACTGTTTGCTTCTGTTATTTCAAAAATGTACTACTAAAAGAATCATCACACATTCTTAAATGCTAGGCAGTACACCATTCAAAGGTTCTCTGATATGAAATATCTCACCCCAGGTTCCTACAATCTGAACACGAATACTCATTTGGTTCACATAAGAGACATATACTGCAGACAGACACCAGCACACACACACACACACACACACACACACACACACACACACACACACACACACACACACACACACACACACACACACACACACACACACACACTGTGGTTAGATGAGGCATTTATTTTACACAATCCAGTGCAAACATTTCAAGACCCTGTTAAAATACAGGCTCCAGTCTTATAGAGAACATGTCTCAAAAGGGCTAAGGCACACCAGTCCTTGTCACTCAAGCAATAATCCCACCTGGCAGAAAATGTCACTGACAAGGTTATTTGTTCAGTGGGGAGGCTCAGGTCTCCATAACTAATGTTAGCAGCAGGGGGCATTTCTTCAGAGAGCACGGCTCATGAACTTGCAAGGGTCAGGAAATAGAAACTGTTTGGCAGCCTTCCATGTACTGTACTTATTTAATAAATGAAGATTAGTCTTTGTCTCAGAATACTGTGAATGTTTAGAAAACTACTTCCCACAGTATAAATTAGTAAAAGCAGCCAGCAAAATAAATGTGACCTCATATACTAATAAAATTAGGAAAGTCTGATTCACTTTTCTGTTATCTGTTAGTAGAATTTGCCACAAACACCTCATCAATGACATGCCACCTTGACTCTGACTGTGGTAACATGGAACA
Organism: Protopterus annectens; assembly: GCF_019279795.1. NCBI lineage: Eukaryota > Metazoa > Chordata > Ceratodontiformes > Protopteridae > Protopterus > Protopterus annectens. Next base: position 1,049,582,729 of record NC_056730.1, read on the forward strand.
TAACTATGTTTCTGTAAAAATTGTGAAATTATTTTTATGATTTTCAGTGGGCACAGAATGCATCTTACATGCTCTTGTTTCCAGATGCAGTCTAAGTGCATCTTGTATTGGAATTATATACTTAAAGGTAAACAAAATACAGGTGAATGATGTAAAAATCAAGTGTATTTACTTCAATGTCCGCTTGTCAGAAGGTTATATTGCCAGAATATGCTATGAAAAATATGTAAATATTGCCTCTGTTTTGACATGCCTTATACTACAAGAATTAATTTTGCATCTGTAATAGCAGAAGTTGATTTTGAAATGAAATTGTATATGTATTAATCATCACAGTCCAAAATGTTTCATTAAAGGATAGAAATTACTTTTCTTAGTGCATGGCTGTTACATGCATGACAGTTAAATATAAGGAAAATCAACTTGTGCATGCAGATTATAGCCTTCCCTAACCTACTTTAGCATCCTTTCTGGCTTATTCAAATGGTAAAATGCACTTTTGCCTCAAAATATAGTCTGCTGTTATAAAGAGAACTGTATGGATGTCTTCAAGTTTTGTCTCAAAAATATTTGTGATAAAGCCTCTAAAAGTTTTCCTGTCATCCTCAAAACCAGCTCATGTGTGCAGTACTAGGGTTGAACCTGGATACCAACAGAGTCATGCAGTTTTGGAAAAATGGCTGCTTAAATGCAGCATGAGAATATTAGGACCTGAATTGAGCAAATGCACAGACATGAAAGAAATTAAAAGCCAAAGCGTATCTTCTACAGATATCACTCAAATGCTGCAATTTAAACTTGATGCTATGATTTGACCCTCAGATATAGCCTTATTCCTCCTAGATTTGTTGATTGTCTTCATAAACTTGGATGTATTAAAGGGTACATAAATTATTAAATAATAACTAAAGCAGTAAAAAGATTCATACTGTTGATTATATGGGATCTACTATAGGAGGAACTGCTTTTCTTAAAATAAATAAATAAATAAATAAATAAATAAAGTAAGTAAATAATTAAGTACATCTCTTTTTGACCCTCTGCTGTTGCCAGTGCTATGATTTTTCATGATCAAATATGAGAGGTATATTCTTACCTGTAAAACTGTTATCATTGCATCACTGGCATATCATATATTATTTCAGTGTGTTTTGACATTGATTTACTCTCATGTGCTTTCTATTTTAAATAAGGCAATGAAATAAAATTGTATTTTTTTTCACCTACCTGCCTTTGGATGCCATTATATTCTGGGGTGTACACAGTGCAAATATGTGACCTAATTCACTGGCCTTATTTCATGCTGTAATGATGTATGGCTTAAGATAGTGGAGGACATTTTATAACCTGCACTTGTCAGCAGGAATTAAGGAAAATTGTCTTAAAAACAATTGTCACCAAAATGGCCACAAGAAGGCATGCGGATGTATTTGGCTCACTCTACCTTGATACGTTGATAAATATGTGTTTTGTTTTACTTAAATTTGTTAAATGGGGTAGAGCACTGAACCAAAAGAACCTATTTCAGGCTCAACCCAGGTGTAAAATCAAAGAAACGCAAAATGCAAAGAGATGACAACATTTATTTACTCTTTATTGACCAGGTTAGCCCCAGTAGGCTAGTAGCCTCTTTTCAGAGGGGACCCAAAGTAACATTTTATACTACTAAGGGAAATTTGGCCAGGGCATAAGAAAACTTCCTATACTCTTCTCGATAGGTGCTGTAGGATCTTTTACATCTATTTGAGCTACCACCAACTCAATCAAAGGTGATCTCGGTTTAATATCTCATCTGAAGGACAACAGATTCAGGAGTGCAGCAACCCCCTTATGTTGAACTGTAGTATCAGCAAGCCATTTTCCTGTTGTTGGAACAGAACCCACAACCTTCCACACCAAAATCAAGGGTGCTATTACTGTTCTGCTGAAACTTATATAGAATTAATATATAAACAAAGAAGAAATATATAAATAAGTAAGCAAGTACCTAAGGATGTAAATAAACAAACAAATAAAATCTCGTAAGTGACATACTGAATTATCAGATGGTCAGAACATGATTATGTCTGTTAATACTCTGGAGGCTGTGCAGCACCTATGACGTCTACAACCAATCTCACAAACAAACTCCAGAGCAAGTCCCCTTTTGGTATACCTGCAGGTAAAATTCCCTAAGAGTCAGTTGCCTAAAGCGTAAGAGGCCAAGGAAGCAAATGACAGTCAAGTTTTCCACAGGAAATCACTGTCAGTGTGATTCATAGGTCTGCACCAACAGTGATTTCTTTATTTGGGAGATTTCTCCATTTTTCAAGTTGGTAGAAGTGTAGAGTTGATATAGTCTCCACTGAATGCCTACATGTGGGGAAAAAAGACTGAAAATGCAGGAGGAGAGCAAATGTCAAATATTGTTCTTCTCTCTTAAACTTGTTTTTTTTTTTTTTGCAGGGGCAAGTCCCCCTGCACCCCTACATCCCCCAAACCTTTACATCTATCTATCTATGTATATATATATATATATATATATATATATATATATATATATAATGTGTGTGTGTGTGTGTGTGTGTGTGTGTGTGTGTGTGTGTGTGTGTGTGTGTGTGGAGAAAAGGGAATATTCTGAGAAATGGCAATCTTCGACTTAGTAAACCTGTTTTTTCAGCCATTCAGTCTCTGTGTTTCCGGATTCACTCTAGCAAGACCCAACATTTCAAATGGTTACTGTTGATATATTTAAGATCTGGGTCAGGTTGAGGGCTTGTTTCCACATCAAAAGGGTGCAGAGGTCTTGTCTCCCTGCAAAAACACTTGCAGTTTAATTTTCACTCTTCTGAGTTTCAGGCATTGGTTCCTCAGCATTCTGACATTTTGGGTTTCAGAATAGAACTGATCCTGTGCGATTTGAAACTGATGTTTGACTAATGCTGTCAGCTAAATCTGAACAACAGACAAATCTAAAATGTATACTGTTGTCAATGCCATATTAATTTATTTTTTGTTGCACTTACATTTGATATATTTATTTATTTAATATGTGTTGACCAGGAAAGCCTAACTAGGACAGAGCATATTTTCAGCAGAGGCCCAGGAAGAAACACTCCAGACACATGTCTTTGGAATGTGGGAGAAAACCAGAGTACCCAAAGGAAACCTACGTGAATGCAGGCAGGACATGTAGACGCTGTACAGAAAGCATCCCAGCCGAGAATCGAATCAGAGAATCTCTTGCAGTGAGGTGACAACGTTAATCACTGCACCACCCATTATTTATTTTTGCTATAGAAAACCAGTTTTGTACATGCTGAAAAAAAACTGATTATTTTATTTTTATTATTTTATTTATTTAACATTTGTTGACCGGGAAAGTCCGACTAGGTTCCACAGATCCTGTTTTCAGCGGAGGCCCAGGGAAAAATGCTCCAGAAGCATGTCTTTAGAATTCATATTGAATAATTAAGAGTATTTTACTGTTTGAATGCTGCTAGGTTCATAGGTAACACTGTAATTAAATAACTAAATTTGTGAAATAAACTACCAGTGAAGAGAGGTGAATGTGGATGTAGCTCTAAAATGTGCTCATGAAATACTCTGTACTCATAACAAGTGGTTAGTTGCACCAGTTACTCAAAATGATAGTTTGGTGGTTTCAAAAGGTGACTTAAGCTTAACTGTCTGTGATGTAGATTGTTTGTCAGTTGACATGCATAGTTACTGATAATGCCACATTGTGAATGAGTACCACTAATACCTCAAAAAAGTGGTATGTAGATTTATTTCTTAAAAGTATAGAAATGCTACTAACACTTCCAGCTCACTGGCTGTGTCAGCATTTATCAGTCCCTTGCCCTGAAACATTAACTATAGCATGAATACTGAAGATAATTTTCGTATTTTCATACATTCCAAAGATATGGGATATTTTATGCCTGCATGAAATGACCAGAAAATAAAACTTGCCATGCTATTATACATATAGGTAGATGGTATTAGTTTGAATCCCAGTTTTGAGCAGCTGGTAACATTCCTCTCTATTATGTTTCTAAACAAGAACATTTTTTTCTGTAAAATATTTAAGCAGTAATTCACAACTGGGTTTGGGTTTATCAGGATTTACCCATGGTTGGTGTGGTTTGATCACAAGGGTGAAGCCAGAGTGATTAAACAAAGCCAATGTGGGTAAATCTGGATATGCCCCCACACAGGAATAGATTATTGCTATTATACAATGATATTATTTAATAAAGAAAGTGCTTATCTTTCTTAAATAATATCTTTGTATAATGACATTTAAGTCTTCTTCCACCTTGTCTTCTCATGTGTTTGGGACTTGAGTTCCCAAGCTTGTATACAGTGCATCAGTGGAGCGCAGGCAGGAGAAGCAACAGAGAAAAGAGATTCTCCGTTGCTTTGTTTTTTCACTGTTTTTAAGAAAAATAGGGGCAGCACAGAAATATAAGGAAAAATCAAGTATGTTCCAATTTCTTTAGTTTTGCAAAATGTACCTGATTTTTCTCATATTTGCTCTGTCTCCAAGCATATACCAACAGAAAGTCTGACTGCTCAATAATACTTCAGTGTCCGGACATTTTTCTATTAGTATACTCTCGATGTGCAATGGGCATGCTGGTTGTGCTGTCTAATCAGTGTACACATTTTGGAATATTAATGACCTTTTATTGTATAATTATATGTTTTTAAAGAAAACACAATATACATGTGTGCAGTTCTGCTTGACATTCAAGAACTATGCAACTACCATATTATATTATTTGCCATTCAGGAGACTCTGCAGTAATAACTAATTAAAACCTTTTATAAAGCAACTGCACTTTTCACTTGATTTTCTTAACCAGAATAATAGCTACACTAAATTTACAGTGTGTCTCTCATATCATAATATCACACAATCAATCAAAACATGTAGCTTAATTCATTGTCCAGTCATTAAAGAACAGACCCACCTCCTCCCCTGGTTCTCCCTTTTTATAACAAAATAATCTACATTTCAGTCCCAGTAGATGCACTTTTCTCCATCTTGTTAGCAGAGAAATTATAATTGACATAGTGCACACTTTTTCTTACTTGTAACCATTGTGTATCCATAACACTTTGTTAATATCCTTTCTTCTTTTAGCCTGTTTTGTTACATCACCCCTCCCCCTACTTGAATAAGTCAGAGCATTGTAAAAGTATCAGGTTCATGTTTTTCTCCAGTACTGCTTCAGTCCAGATATCAACCAGTGCTGTTTCATATGTGTTATCAGTCCTGTAAATATTGTTCTGTGATACATACTAAGGTAATGTACTGCCCATGTGATGGGCATCGATCTGTATCTTAAAAGTAGTCTCCCCATGTTGCATCACACCTGCATGATGTGCACTAAATGTCCCGATCCAAGCTTTGTGGGTTGCCTTCCTGAGGCCTAAAACAATGGTCATCACTAGCATTAGTATTTTATTGCCCAGTTATATAAAACTTCTGTGTGTTTTTTACCAGTGCCATGCTAACACTGCAAAGAAGAATGAAGCATATAAGCTACAGTATGGAAGCCATTGATGGCAGGAAATCTGGACCTTCTTCAATGTCCCAGTAGGGTACAAGGTTAAAACCTGCTAAATACAAATTGTATAGACGCTTTTTAATTTATATATTTATTTTTGCTGCTGAGTGATATATTTGACTTGGGTTCATAGGTAATTACTGGTTACTGGCCCTACAGGGTCCTTTGTTAAGCTTAGCAATGCTTCCCAAGGGTGAGAATCAAGCCTTGCACCTTGTGTCTGTAAGACAAACACCTTAACCATTATGTCAGTCCTCAACCTTCAACCCACCTACTTTAGTCATAGTCAGAGTACTTAATTTTAAATGTATCTTTTTAATGCAAAATTTACAATGATTTGCTAAAAGAATTCAGGTAGAATTTTTTGCATATTTTGCTGTTGAAATAATTTCCTTTAACTGCATTTTGGTGGACAGGTCTTCCAGCCTTACAGAGAAAAAGAGTGACATATGTTTTACACTACCTGTAAGCAATAATTTCAATGTGGACTGACCTACAATGACCTCAGACTGAAATTAATAAAATAAGGCAGGTGTGGGAGCTGCATTGGGCCTTTCCATCCTGCAAAAAATATATATATTTTGTTATATATACTCATATTATGACAGGTATTTGTTTTGTTAAGTCTGTATGCAATTCAATTCATTATATATGATATTTTGTTGCTGAGTTTTAGCCACATGATCTTACAGGAATCAAGGAGATGTAGTAGCATCCAAAAGGGATACTGCCTATGTAGTTATCCACTGCTAAGGTTTTGTACCATGGGTGTACCTACGTAATGTAATATGAAACAGCTACAAAGTGTCACTAAGTGAAATGCAATCTCATGCCATGGCTGACAGCATTTTGAAAGCCTTTGGATTTACATCATGTGGCTACATACTTGAGTCAGTGAATCACAGAGCTAACCATCTACCACAGAAAAATAAAACTGCTTTATTCAGAAATATTATAGCAGAACCAGGTCATATTTTGAGTTTATAAATTCCAAGGTACTCCCATTCGAGTCTCGGCTGGAGCGCCTTCTGTGTGGAGTCTGCATGACCTCCCCGCGGTCGGGTGGCATTCGAAAGACATGTGTGAATGGGCGTGCCTTCATTGAAGGTTGGGCGTCGGGCTGGCAACTTGGCACCGTAAAAATAATAATAATAATAATAATAATAATCTACTGCCAATCATTAGTGGACTGGAGTTCTGCTGTGGCGACCCCTAACCGGGAAAAGCCGAAAGAAGAAGAAGATATTCCAAGCCAGTTTATCCTGGTAAGCATTCTGTATCTAAAATGATCTGATCAGATAGCTGAAAATATATTAGAGAAGTATACTAAAACCACTAAATATGTTAAACATTCATATGCTGTTCTGTCACAAACAAAACAACATCATTTCTGTCAGCTTCGTAGCACAGTAATTAATATTAAGAACCAGAGACCAGGATGAAATTATTAAAATGATTAACAAGTAGCTGGGAAGGCTGCTGTGTCTGTGGCACTTCATGCCAATCATATTAACTCACATGCTTCAGAAATAGGATTTATAATGATGTACAATTTATTAAGATTAATACGGTATAATATTATTTTATTTATTCTGTTTTTTATTTGTTTACCAGGCTAGAGCTCTGAGCCATGTGGACCTATTTCAGCCTTAACCCAGGAGTACAGAAAACAACTTAATACAGAAAATGACGTGCAGACTAAAAAGCAGCAATTTAGACAAACGGGAACAAAAGCAAAACTTTATATATAATATTTACATAAACATAATGTAAATTAATGTCTAAAATGACAATCCTGTTAGCAAATATTCTTGTTGCGATATTAATTAGAGGGGGAGAGAAGCCTAAGAGAAAGAACCAGTGTGAAAGGGATGAGGTTAGTGATAATATTCAGAGAAAAAACACTTACATTTATCCTTATTCTTGAGATTGCCTTTTTTATAAGCAGAATTTGAGACAATGAAAATTATCTTTAAAATAAGAGGGGAGGGATTCCTTTAGACTTGAGGTCAAGAACAATGAAGGAATGGTCTGTGCAATAAACTCTTGTGTTGGAGCTTTGAAGGAGTGGATCTGAGAGGTTATGGCTTCTACAATTATACAATGGCATTTGTCAAATTAGTTTAGAGAACAGGAGGGAGAAGATCTCATAATTGAGAAGAAGATCAGAACATTGTGGACATTGTAGCCTTTTAGATATTTCTACAGCTCTACTGGAAGATGGAATTTAAGATGGGGTATAATCAAATTCTAAGCCATCTGAAGGAGGTGACATTTTCTGTTTTTGATTATTTAGGTGATCAAAGATTTGGACTGGACTTGTATTTCTACAAAGTTTTTGATTGGTATCAAAAAGTATTGCTTTTATTTTGGAGCAGATATGCAGCAACATTTTATTGTTGAGCCATTGAATAAGGGAATGAAAGTCTACCTGCAGTTCGGTATAGAACAGAGAGAGAAAAGAAAGACAGAAAGTGACTGGAGCAAAATATCACCATGTCATCAATGTACAGTTAAGGGGGGAGTTAGGTAAATCAAGTGGGTGTTTTTAATGCAGATGAAGCAAAGGAGGGGAGCTGGAATGGAATCTTGAGGGTTGCCTTTTAGGATAGGGTTTGATGGAAAAATAGAGGAGCTGAATTGTTTTGTAAAGTGACAATTCGAGAGGTAATTTTGGAACCAGAGAACAACATCTGGGCTACGTCCCATTCAGTGAGATAGTCTATTAGGATGGTGTGATCAACAAGATCAAATGCTGGCGTAAGGTTAATAAAGCTGTCACCATTAACTAAATCTTTGTTTATTCCCATGAGAATGTTGTCAGTATCGGAGAACAGAAGTCAAAATCAGAAAATATATGTCTGCATCAGTCAAGTTATGATAGCATTCATATTGGCCAATCACTTAGATCAGGATGACAGTCCGATATGCTCTGCATCATATTAAATGCAATTATATTGATTCAACTGAGCAAAATTGTAACACCTCTGAATTCCATGCTGCTAAATGCTGGCTCATTTTTGTTCTTATAACATGGGACATTTTTAGTTAGCTGTATGTCTGTATACTGGATATGAGCTACAAGAATAACTTTTATTCTTGCAAGGATCATGTAATATATAGCATGAGTGAGTCAAAAGTGTAAATTGTAGTTCTAAATTTAAAGCACAATATGCCATTTATTGATTGCCACATTCCTTCATTTTGTACAGGATCTGTTTAATGTGACAGCAAATATATATATGCATTGAGTGGTTAGTGCAGAGATCCTTGTGGGAGCATTTCTTAATACAGCACAGCATTACACTGGATGCATGGAATACTGAGGACTTGTTAGGAGAGCAATGATGCTTTGCAAATGCTGTGATACATTATTGCCTGTTTTGAACTGATTAAAGAAGATGATGACCTTACTAGGAAATACTGCATTCAATGTTTGTCTTGCATATACAGAAATATATGAAAGGTTATACCTTGCCAGCATCCTTTACATAAATCAGGATTTCTCCGTACATAATGCCAACAACATAATGCAAGTTATGGTAGATAAGCAAGATGAGTCTGTTAAGTGGTTTACTTCTTAATAATTTATTGCATAGTTTAAAGGAAGCAGTGTAGTATAGCTGTCAATGTTTTAGAGATATGCAGTTGGAGACCTGATCTGAACTCCATCACCTTCCATTTGCATAGATGACCCTAATTAGTTATTTTCATGGGACCCTTAAAAAAACACTGTTACAAAGCAGTTGTTTGGTTGTCAAAATAAAATTCAGTGGCATAAATTAACCTTTGTATGAACAGGCAGCGCTCTATGCAGATTTCAGGAAGATCTCTGCTTGGCATTGCATGGAAAATGAGTGATAAATCAGTCTTAACCAGTACTGAAACTTGCAGCTTCAGCATAGTACTTTCTGTAACACTAGAACTCTACATTTGCCACTACCCACACAACTCTGTTTATTAAAGGGCTGTACAGACAACTTACAGAAAATAAACATGTCTATGAAATAAATAATATACATCCAAACAAATGAAAACCAATCTAAATTAAACAAACAAGGCTACACATGAAAGAACTATATCGAAACAGTACAGTCACACACCCAAATAGTAACCACTTGAAAGACTGTAAAGGCAAAGTGGAGTCCAATGCAGGCAAGTTCAGAAAAATAAGACCAAACTCCCATTCACAGACTAGGTAGTCTGCAGTACCAAACCAGCCCATCTCCTCCATCCTGATGGATGGCACAACATGATATCAAGAAGACTGAGAACCTTATTCAAAAAAATGACCAAAACAATCTTTAAGATGATCAGCTATTACAGAAATGTCTACCCAGGAATTCTTTAAAGGGCCTAGCACAAGCCATAGAGCTTATACTAAAAAGACACCGCTTCCTCAATGTGTCAATTTACAATTCAGGGACATGTGAGTGTTGATGACATGAGACCTCATTATTGGCTAATTTGCATGTCTCTCAATTGCATTTCTAACAACAGCATGCAGATCATTCCTGATAAGCACATCATGGTAGCAAATTGTTGCTCATGTAGGTAGTGGCATTCCCCCCTCCCAAGTCACTCTTCCATACAAACAACTACACAAAACAGAAACACACACACCACAATCCCCATACCTGTTCCTAACATGTCTGCCCTCCCATTTTCCCACCACCCCATAGCAGTTGAAGTGTCATTATGGAACATATTTATTATTCCCTGGAGGGTAGTACATCCACCCTACCCTGATCCCTGTACAGTCACTGGTGCCATTACAACACTTCCATTTAGGAATAGTCAAATAATTCCTGATGTCTAGTGAATCTCCAAATCCTCATATTGCCACTGGAACCTATTACAACTCTTACATTTAAGAGTAATCTATGGTGTCTAGTGAATATAATGGCAAACACAACTGTGTTGATATTTGATCACTGTGTAATCAGTAATCAGGTTGCTCATATAATATTTATTTTATATATATATATATATATATATATATATATATATATATATATATATATATAGGGTCTATATTAGATGAATGAAAGTTCAACTTAGTGAACGCTCACATGAGCAAATATTGCAGAACTCGAAACTGCAATTGCGAGATCGTAGTACAGTGAAGATGGGAATATTTGCCCTTTCCTCACTATAGTGCGATCTCGGAGTTGGAATATATATTTAGGGGTGTGGGGTGCCCCCCAATTGCAGTTTCAGTACCTGGATATCCTCATGTGGCGTTTGCTAAGATGAACTTTCGTTCATCTAATATAGACCCTATATATATATATATATATATATATATATATATATATATATATATATATATATATATATATATATATATATATATATATATATATATATATATATATATATATATTTTTTTTTTATATATATATATATATATATATATATATATTTATTATTTACCCCACAGAAGCTGTATTGCCACAAAACAGCCTATAATGAGAGAAGAAGAGGAGCCCACCTTAGAAGAAGTAAGAACAGCACTAAGGAAGATGAAGTCAGGGAAAGCAGCAGGCTCAGATGAGGACACAGCAGATATGATAAAGATACTGGGTGAGATAGGTGAGAAATGGCTCCTCAGGGTACTAATGGCAGTGTGGTCATATCCAAGATGACTGGAGAATAAGCATACTTGTGCCAGTGTACAAGAACAGAGGGGACATCCACAACTGTGGGCAGTACAGAGGGATCAAACTCCTACCACACTGCATGAAAGTTCTGGAGAGAGCGATTGATAAATGGATACCCAGAGTAGTAGAATGTAAGATGGGAGATGAGCAGTTTGGATTCAGATCAGGATGCAGCACAATTGACCCGATGTTTGCATTGAGACAGATACTTGAGAAGAAGCTGGAGATGAGGAGAGAGTCCAACTGGGCATTCCTAGACTTGGAGAAAGCATATGACAAGGTCCCAAGAAAGCTAATCTGGGCAGTACTGTGGTGGTTTAAAGTCCCGGAAACATTGGTAGAATTAGTGCAGGCTATGTACAAGGACCCAGTGACTCAAGTGCGAACAGTGTTCGGCCTCACAGAGTGGTTCCCAGTGGGAGTGACTGTACATCAGGGTTCAGCTCTGAGCACACTATTGTTCATACAGGTGATGGACTACATTAACAAACAGGTTGGAGGGGACAGATCAACAAAGTTGCTGTATGCAGATGATGTGGCAGTACAGGCAGACTCTGAGCTAAGCCTTCAGCAAAGGATAGAAGAATGGAATGAAAATCTGAAGGCACATGGGATGAAACTAAGCACAGATAAGATGGTGGTAATGGCAGCAAACTGACGAAATCAGAAGAAGCTGAGAATAGAGATAGAAAGGAAGCTAGTGGAACAGGTAAACAGCTTCAAGTATCTGGGAAGTATGGTTGAAGAGAAGGGTAGTCTGAATGAAGAGGTCAAAGCTAGAATCAGAGGGGCTGCAGCCAGCTGGGATAGAGTATCAGGTGTAGTCTATGACAGAAGAATGCCAAAGAAGCTAAAAAGTAAGGTGTATAAGACAGTGGTATGACCAGTACTACTGTATGCTACAGAAACCTGGGCAGTAAAGGCAGAACATTTGAAGAAGCTAGAGATGATAGAAATGAAGTGCCTGAAAAAGGTGGTAGGATGTACACTGTGGGACAGACGAAGAAATTAGGACATAATAGCAGAAGCCAAAGTAGCTCCAATTGCCGAAAATATCAAAGAGAACAGATTACAGTGGTTTGGTCACATGAGTAGAAAAACATAAGACAATCTGGTGAGGAAGATTTGGAACAGACAGTTAGAAGGTAAGAGGAAGTGAGGATGTCCAGCAAAGAGGTGGATGGATTGTGTGAAAGAAGATCTGCGACAGTCAGGCATGAGTGTTGAAGAAGGCAGGAGTGTGGCACTGAATCGAGAGAGATGACAACTTTTAACACAATACCCCGACCCCATGTAGAAAAAAAAAATGGAAAAAAGGGGCTGATGATGATGATGATATAATATTTATTTATAATAACAGAAATGTCATGCTTTTCTAACTATCTCAACAACCAAGTAACACAGACTGAACTGCTTAGCCTCATATGAAAGCTCTCAGCTGGGTGAAGAAAATACAGGTCTATATTAGAACATCGAAGTTTTAAAACAGCGAATGTACTAATATCGACCCCAAAACAGCGAACGCTGAAAATAGCGAAGCTGCAGAACACTGAATTTTTTCCTAGGGAAAGAATTTGGTTGGCCGTTTCTGTGGCTTCGCTATTTTCAGCACTGTGGTGGAAAGTTACGGGTCGGGTTCAGGTAAGTGTGCGATTGTGCGGATGTTAGGGTTAGGGTGTGGGTTAGGTGAGTTAGGGTTAGGGTGCGGGTGAGGTGAATGTGCGATAGTGACAGACAGGGTTAGGGCGGGGTAGGTGAGTTAGGGTTAGGGCGCTGGTCAGGTGAGTGTGTGATAGTGATGGACCTTAGGGTTAGGGTTTGGGTTAAGGTAAGTGGATAGATAGTAATGTATGCACAGTTTAGTGTAGGGTAGATGTAGGATTTTAAGTATGTGTGTGGATTGCTGTTTTTTGGTGTGCTTGTGTTGTGTGTGTGTTTCTCGGAGCAGCGATTTTTTTTCCCAGGGAAAAAAATCGCTGTTCCGGGTGTTCGAGATTTTAAGCTTTCGCTTAAAAGGGGTCGATGAATTAACGTTCGCTTTTCTAAGCTTTCAATAATTCAATATAGACCCGAAAATGCTACTAACAGTATGTGTGTAACTTGAATGGTTGCAGAGATATTGTAAGTTGTTTACAAAACATTATAAACTTGATAGTTACTGGGGGGGATTCAGTAATCCTCCGTGTAAGACTAATTAAGTCTTACTCGGAGACTGCTGTCTAAGAGTATGACATCAGCGCGTCATGCATATGCATGAGGGCGCGCTGACTCAACTCCAAGGCTAACACGGAGCATGTAGGAGAGCAGGGGGCATGTCAGACTGCCGAGCAGTCCAAATATCCATGACCCTGCAAGTGCCTAAATCTGCAAATGTCAGCAGATATGAGCGAGTCCGCTCAAATGTGTATACCCCCAACACTACACTCCCCCACATTCAAAACCCCTGTACAAATGAAATAAAATGTAAAACAATTTTTTTTTATTATTCCCGATATAGCTGCCCGTATTTGCACGTGTGTATGTGGGTGTGTGCCCATTGCTTAGCTACAGTTAGCAGTTTAGACATCGAAGAGGAGAATAAACCACTTATATGCAAATTAAGCCAAATAGCAATAGTGTAGTGGTAGAGCCTTCGCACAAAGAGGAGGCATTCCCGGTTCGAGTCCCACCACTCCCCTTTCCATTTTCTGTAGGAAATCTGTGCATAAAAATAATTCCTGACATTTACCTTTTAAATGTTATTAAAATGCATGGAAATGGCCTATGTAGTAGTGAATGATATTTTAAATATATATAAGAAGGTGAAACGGTCATGCATACTAATGAATGCATAAGTAACCTATCTTAAGCAATGTGAAGCACTGCTAAGCAACGTTTACCAGTATTAAGCACATTTAAGTATAATTGCACATAGCTTAGCACTGCTCTAACTAGCGCAATAGCTTTGCGTGGTGCTGTGCATTGCACCAACTAGCGCAAACCAAAAATGTTTGTGCGAAGCTGCGCACTGCGCTAACTAGCGCAACGTCGGGCAACGTCGGTAAATGTAGAGCAACGTTGGGCAAAGTTGACCAAAGTTGGCTAAACAAAGCCACATCCCCTACCGGTCAGGCAGGTAGTAAAATAAAAAAGCAATGACAGGACTCAAACTCGGGATAGGGTGCACCATAATCACAATACTGATCCACTAAGCCATGACAGCATTTGATGTTCATAGACTGTCAACACACATATACATATTAATCCAAGTTTACCCAGTGCTAAGCAGGTGTGCACTCAGCTGAGAATTTTCAAATCCGGCCAATCACAAATAAGTGCGAGAAATGAGGCATATTTAAGCTCCATAGGCGGGAATACTTGCCATAACTGGTTGTAGCTCCCATCTGCAGGCAGCAATGGCTGGTGTCGGAGAGGGCTCTTGCTTCCGAGCGCAACGGTGGGGCATTGAGGAGTCAATAGTGATGGTTTGCCTCCTCGTCCATCATCATGATGCAAGACTCCTGCAGGGCCAGTTCCAGGGCATGGAATACAAAGCGGAAGCCTGGAACCATCTCACACATGAACTCACCAGTGCCACAGGCATCCCTCGGACTGGTGAGCAGGTTAGACACCACCATGCAGACCTGAAGAGATGCAAGCAGGACCAACTGAACCAATGGATACAGGAGGCCCATGGGATGCAAAATGCCCCACTACTGTGTACGTAGCCATGGAATGAAGTATGTCAAAATTGCTAGTGTAGTCGATAGTATGAATAGGTATATGTCTCAATATCACTTCATTTACTTCACAGCTGCAGGTGTCTGTGCTGCAAATCAGCAAGCCTATGCAGATAGGCTGCTAAGGCTGCGCCACCAGGCAGGTTAGTAATTATTCTGCATGTACTGTTATATAAAATAAGTGAGAGAGCCTGACAAAAAGTGTTGTAGCCCAATAATAAAGGTATAATAAGGCTTGAATAACCTCTCTGCATGTACTGTTATGTAAAATAAGTGAGAGAGCCTGAAAAAGAGTGTTGTAACCCATTAATAAAGGTATAAGTCCTGAATTATTTCTCTGCATGTACTGTTATATAAAAGAAGTGAGAGAGCCTGAAAAAGAGTGTTGTAAACCATAAATGAAGGTATAATACATCTTGAATAAGACGTCTGCATGCACTGTAATATCAAATAAATGAGAGAGCCACTAGAAAAGTGTGTAATGTAATTAATAAAGGTATAACTCCTGTAGTGTGTCCGTGTCACTTTATTTAAAATGTTGATGTACTCTTGCAGTATAGAAATAGTAGTGTTGTATTAAGCACTGTCAACCCACACTTGGGTAGGCCCATAGAAAGGGGACGAAGGGAGTGCCAGTATCTCTTAAGCATATATACAGTCCTCAACTGTTGTTTCAAGGCTGGCATGTATAGGTAAATCTGGCACATGAGTAGCTTGTTAATGTGTTCCCCAGAATTGTCAGTGTGCTGCTAGAAATGTAGGGGGCTGTTAAAATATAACTGATAATGTCACCTGAACACATCCAGATATGTAGATATATAAATATAAATAAAATATATATATACATAGCAGCAAGATCTGCATCCTGGACAGTTTGTATGTCAGATACAAGTCAGGTATATAAGGAACTAGCCAAACCCATTACACAACTTAATGCACGTTGCCTATGTAATAATACATGTAGGGGATATACACCTGCAGTCAATAGGAATGTAGTGCAAACTATAAGTATATATAAGATGTTAATGGAGGTATCTTTTTACACCCTACTGTATGTGCATAAACAATGCAATTCCACACCTCAATGGGTATGTCTAATCTCAAAACTTTTGTTGGGACATATGTCCTATTGCTTTATAAATATCTGCATTTATTTTGATGCATGTGCCCTGGTCAAACACCACAGTCTTGGTGGCCTATTGCCACCAATCAATCCTGCATGCTGTTGGAATGTCCACTGTTGTTCTATATATGCATGTGTTATGCTTGCCGTTCAACTGTTGGAACTCTGGTGTGTTGGGTTAATGGGGATATTACTGCATGCTGTTACAACTAATTTGGAATGCTGTTGGCTGTTACCAACACATATTGTCATTAAATCCTACTAAACATAGAACATATGGGAAGGCCGGTCCCAGCGGACCCACCTGCCCCACCTCAGATGGCGATGGCACCTGGCAGCAGCAGATCCAGTGCCCAGCCCAGGACCTCCTCCTCTGTTGGCTCTGTGCCACCTTCAGGTGGAAGTGCTGCAGGGGATGGGGCTCGTTCCCCCCGTGCAAGTGTGGCTGGAGGAGGGCCACCAATCACCCTCTGAACGGTCTGGGCTGTGGTGCGTAGGGAGATCCAGCGTTCAATCGCTGATCCTCTACGCCAGCTCGAGGCGAGAGTGGCGCCACTCATGGATGAGCCTGCCCCTCCTACGCAGCCCCCAGCACAGCCACCCTCTGGGCTGTGAAGGTGCAGTGGTGACTGCCCATGGGTGGGGATCTCAGTTCCACTGTTGCCATCTGTGGGCTCATGGGCTTGCGATTTTCAAACATCCTTCCCCGTCAATGGTGTTCACCCACCACATGTGTCATATTCCACCCCTGTATGCATCTTATTTGTCTTGTCTGTGTACCTCCCCAACCTACCTCCCCAAATATACCTACTACCCCTGCACCACATTCCACTCTCACCTGAAAAAAAATGGGCAATCTGCTCCCACAAAAAAATTACGCCCCATACATAGCTGCCCATTTTGGACACATGCCCACTGCACACATAAAATGAAATTTAATTGGCAGTACAACATACTTTGTTGTCCTCACCCCTCTCTCAGGGGTTGAAGGTTTCAAAATTCCCTCCAAATTCCTAGTATATGCACAGCTGTTGCTGTTAAAGAAATGGGCAGCTATGGACCTTCCCTACACCCACCCTGCACATCCCTAGCTGTTTTCCCTACTGTCTTACCCTCTTTGTGCCCCTTTTTCACCACTTTCCTATAACCCCAGTTTCTTTTCTTTCAAAGAAATTAGCGTGGGGGTTAGTGGGAGTAAGTACTCTTAAGCAGTTGTTAGTGGGTTTGCGCGAATGTGCGCATGTGTGCGCTTAGCTAAGTATTGCTAAGCATTGCGCAAACCTGCCCAAACCCGCTTACAACTGCTTAAAAGTGTCTTAGTCAACCTGCATGTGAGGGCCCTTGTTCTGCTCATCAGCAAAATAAAACACTACTGTCAATCTCGAACCCCGGACCTTGGACACACTAAACTGCATGAAGTACCACTAAGCCACAGTAGATATATAGCAGGTTGTTGCTGAAATATATATATATCATGCATCAGAATGAGTGAATGTAAAGGAAAGATAGGAATGCCATAACACAAAACCTGTTCTGTGGAACTTTACCAGTAGTTGTTGTGGAATTGCATTACATGACTGTGATAACAGAACCAGCCATTCTAGCAGTAAATAATGTTACAGCAGCACTTTGCAACCGCCACACAGTATCATAGCAGGACAATCCCCACCCAAACGTACAAAATACCTGTGTGTTCAGGGTCCAGCAAGGATGTAGGTAGGCATACTCAGTACTGGAAATGTCCAGATTTCATGAGCATCATGTGATAATGTCAACAAAATAACAAGCACAAACTGTGCAGAAGTGAGTACATTAATATCCACAGTATAGCAGTTCCCAAACAGTTCATGTGTCAAATGAAAACATCTCAATAACTACATATGTATGGCAGCTAATTGTATAAGTAGAAAAGAAACTACATACTCCCATGTATCTTGTGTTAGCATTTGTAGGGGTGAGTACAATTCTACACTGTCAACTGTGTACTGGAAGTGGCAACATTCAGGTCTGAGTACAACATTCAAATCACTGGCTACACCCCTAGCAACAGTTAGAAGAAGTATACCAACCTTCTGACTTACACAACGGTGTCCACAGCAAACAAGCATGGTCCCCACTTTGGAAATCTGAAAGGGCTATGCCTACCTGACTTAGCAATTTATAGCACTGGGTTGCTATGACAGTGAGTACTGCAAGTAACACACAGCAGGCTGCATGCAATTGCCAAATGGTGGCCACCAATTGGTACAGAGGCCATCACATGCACATGTGCAGATACCTATAAAAGCAGTCTGTACTTGCTGTCCACACATGCAATCATTTCATTGCAGGTACAGAGGGAGAAAGAGAGAGAGAGAGAGAGAGAGAGAGAGAGAGAGAGAGAGAGAGAGACGCAGAGGCAGACAACAGCTGCAGCAGAAATAAAGAAAAAAGATCCAAAGAAAATATATTGAAAGAAAAAGTAATATATTGAAAGAAAAAGACAACAAAAAAAATATATTGAAAACAAAATAATATACTGAAAAAAAAGAAATTATATTGAAAAAATATATATTGAAAAAAATATATTAAAAATATATATTTAAAAAAATATATATATTGAAATAAAAAATATATTGAAAAAATATAAATTGAAATAAAAAATATATTGAAAAAATATATATTGAAAATTAAATAATACATTGAAAAAAAAAAGTATATTGAAAAACAAATATACCTTGAAAAATTATTTCAAGATATACAACAAATCCGAACACATACAAAGGAAAGGTATGTAACAGCTATGTATTTACTGGAATGTAGTAGATGTTTATGAAGAGTACTCTACATAGTTTGAATCATCCATATGTGGCAGCAGTACGTATCAATGCACAGATGCCCTGCATAACTACTGGCATGGAGAAATGAGTGTGTAGCTGTGTGCAGTGGGATGTGACTGTGACATATGTAGTTCAGCATTAAATGTCAAACATCTGATCCTTGTTATCTGTGTTCTGTACACTAGTGTGTACAATGTCTGTTTGGGGGAGTAGCCCATACAGTTATGTAAACATGGATGTGACAGAGTAACAAATGCATGATAGCCATATTAATGTGTAGCTTAGTATTGGCAACAGCTGTACCAGGCTAGTATGCTGTGTGCTCACATGTGACACCTGTTCATGTTGCAGCAAGGCCCAATAGGTCAGCCGTGAGGTACACGAACTTACAACAGTGTGTACCTTGTGTGTGTATGGCACATACATATGGAGAGATCTGTCTGTGTCAGATATGTTAGCATCTGTACATGTGCATAGAGCAAGGGACATACTGCAACTGTTTATGAAGGGTGGACATATATATGTTGTTGAAGGTTGTTATGTGCATATTTCTATGTAGGTTGGAGTGTGTGGCAAACAAGACAGCATACAGTGCTGGTATATGACATGTGGTGGTTAAACGTTGTGGGTATGATTTGTCAGGTCTGCAGTGTTGCAGCCAGTAAGGCCTGCTAAAGCTACATGGGCTGAGAACACCTTCAATGCATTCCGCACAACACTGTGCAATATTATGACATAACTGTATACCTCACAACTTTTGCATAATTGATATCCCACCATGAAAGGTGGACTGTATATGTGCCTATACATATCTCTATATGTACACCAATGGATGTTTATATGTATGTGTGTGTATATATATATATATATATATATATATATATATATATATACATAGATAGAGAGAGAGAGAGACAGGGTCATATTTACTGCAACAGATGCCTGGTGACAATGCCATGGACTCACGCTCAATGTTGATACTGCATTGGCATCCCTTCTTGCCAAAACTCTGTACCCATTAACTACCACATAGGTGGTAGTCTACTTAACACCGAAGGTGTGATAAGAGACCATGGGACACAGGTGGACAGTAGTCTCCCCTCTGATGATCACAGTGCCACACTAGTCATGTCATCTGCCTACGTGGCACATGTCATCACAAAAGGTGTGTCATCCAGGGAAATATAGGTCAGTGTTCCCCTCTACTCATCACACATAAAGCCCATTATAGAGTACAATGCCCCATGTGATATGTACCTCACAAGACATCTACAGCAACTGGAAACGACACAGACATACCTCACAAAGGGTAATACCGGCCTCAAACAGATGCCCTATGCAGACCATCTCACAAACCCATAACTAGACTGTGTTGCATACTGCCTACCCAGAGGTGACCTCTGCCTAACATACTAAGCTATGTCAAACCCAGAGCTGTTGGACATGCTCCACATAAACAGATCACAATCTCTATGAGCTACACACTCTAGGGACCCAAACCTTTTGACCACAATAAGCAGCACATGCTGGAGGGATAGATTCCTATCTCGGAGACATCCCATACTCTGGAACAAACCAACTATCCATAGCAAACAAAGCTCCTAATTAGCATTCATCATAAATAATCCTGAAGAGTGTATGGGAGATAGTGAATACACCCAGGCAATCACCTCTGTGTCTCTGTTTGACAGGGCCATGTGAAATGTAATTACCTGTGTGTCAAAGGTCAGGGTAGTGTATGGCTAGACTTCTATAGGCCCTAGGCCCAATAGCCTCTTACCTACATTTGAAGTGATACACACCCACATGTACTTGTTGCAATAACTGCTATGTGAGGTTGACTGAGTGTGATGGTGAATGTGTTGGTGAATGTGTCAGAGTTCGGTATATGTGTGATAGCTTAGTGGGAAACTGTTTCTGTCATGGTATTATGTGTCCTAGCTGTGATCCCAGCAAAAGATGTGTATGCAATTGCTAGGTAGAAAAAGCAGTATGACATACGGTCTGACGTAGTCCCTTGTTGTCGACTGGGGTGTCCCATTGTAGGCTAAAGCAGTACAAGTATGCTTATTGAGTGTTACTGCTGGTGAATCCAACTCCTGTATGAACTGTAGTACTACCTGAAGCTGTATGCCTAAACAGCACAGTATGGTGTACGTCCACATTTATTGGAACCACTGTTTTGTGTGTTCCCTGTAGTCCTCACAGATTACATACCTCAGGCATAAGGTCTTGTAACTACTGACACACAGTACTGTAAGGTACACAGGTAAAGGTCACCTGGGTTGCCATACCTTTGTGTCTGGTATGTATGTCTGATGGGTGTGTGGGTATGCCTGTACCATGGCCTCGGTCATATGTGTGTTACAGGATATAACTGCATATCTAGCAACATATATAGTCTAGTACAGCAGTATGCCACCTATATTAATGAATGTGCACATATGTTAGGCAGGGGTCTGCCATCAACGACTAGTGTGGTATACTGGTAATACTGTCACTGGACTTTACAATCATTGCAATGGATTACATATTTCAGGATGCATTAGCAAGATATATACCTCCTGTGTCTAGGTGGTGCATTGTGTCGCATACAGTGTGCCATGTACTGTTGTAGTCTTACATACTGTTTTTACTTTGTTGCTGTGCAAAACATGGTTTGATATATAGAGTGTGCCAGACACTGTCAGGCAGTTGTGGGTTGAGAACTGATATGCGGTATTGAAAGTGTGTATCTTCAGACAGCCAATAGGTTGCTATATATGGCAGTTAATTGATATCTGTACTTTAGAATGTTACGTGTGCCTCATGACTTGCTCACACATATTGTTTCATTGTCTTCCAGGGTGATGTCCCACCATCGTAATCCTGCCTATAGCACGGCGGAGGAAGAACAGATCACAGCGAGCCTGGTGCAGCAGTATGCCCTGCTGTTCTCCAGAACCAGCCAGGACCAGCATGAGCGGACTGCGCTGTGGTAAGATCTTGTCTGTAGGGTAAATGACATAGGCATGCATAACCGGACATATGAGCAGGTACGCCATCACTGCAGTGATTTAATTAGACATGTCCAGCAGCGTGCGTCTGATATCCACAGACAACAGCTTGCCACAGGTGGGGGGTAGCCATCCATCCCCCCTCACCAGAGTGGAGGAGCTGCTCCTGAGCCAGGTGGCTCCTGGCCAACAGCAACCACAACAAGTAACATGTATCATCATGGAGGCTGGAGCCACCCAGCAAGTTGACATGGAGCGTGCAGGTAACATGGCATAGCTGTAGATTACTGTTACCTCTATTGGTAGAGCATGCTTATGTGAGATGTGTACTGTGTAGTTAGATGATGTGGTGCCTAGTATTGTGCAATACTAATAATTAGGAATATAATCTGTAGGCCTGTGACTGTCAACCATTGTATTACTGTAAGATTGCAAACACACAGTAGCAATGCCACAGTTGTTGCCACTGACAAAGTGTCTCATATCCTTCTAGGTCCCTCTGGTGTGACAGCAAGGCAGCAGACCCATGCTGGTGAGTGTGTTCTACCTTTAATATTGCTAATTAAATGTGCATGTCATAGGTGAGGTGTAGGCCATGTACACGTAACACACCTACACATAATGCATGCTGTGTATGTTTACTGTGAGACTATGCACATCCCAGTAACGTGGGTAGCTGCTTAAAACACATACAATACACAGAGCATCCCACACAATTGTGGCAACACTGTAGTGGACATTGGATGGGCAGAGTCGATACACATGCACACAACATACACAACTTTGTCATATGCGGTACACATTAACATGCTACACATGGTGTATTCAGACACCCGCTGTAAGGTCACACTACAGTATCCCAAACATCATCCACACAGCACACATAATATACCTGAGGAGTAGATGCCTCACATGTGGCTGTGTGACACTCTTTAACACATAACACATTCATGTTAGGCAATGCCCCCTATTGTGCACCTTACAAACCCATGTAACAACTGGCTGTGAAATGGTGAATGTAGCCATGGTACTGCAGTTCCGGTACAACATGGTATGTGCTGGTCTGGCACACATTAGTATCCTCGAGTGACCACATGATGCTGCATGATGATGGCTCATGGTAGTACACCCCATCCAGTTACAGAGACCACAATACTACACATAACATTACCTGCTATGCACCTCAATGTTGTGTATGTGCAAACATAGGCACCTATACACAGTATGCATAGCAATCACCATTTGTACAAAGTGACACATATATGTCTTGTAATGCTATTGAGTGTATAGGTCACATGACACACACTGTGTCTGTGTGATGTTTAATGTTGCAGTTGTGTTGTAGCATGCCATGTCATGTCTGGCACTGACATGTCCACAATATGTCCTACACTCAACATAACCACTGTACAATGGCTATGTTGAGCAATGGTATCGATGTCTGTGCTGTGACAGAAACCTGGTTCAAGGCTCCTGAGAGCACCCCAGCACTATCAGGTTTTACCTCATATCATGCGTTCTGGCCCCAAAATCCGGACAATACCAAGAAAGGAGGGGGTGTATCCATATTCATTAAGGACTCCCACACCTCAAGACTGGTTGCAATGCACGATGCATCGGAGACCATCCAGGTGCAATTAACCATAGGCAAGACTGCTCTGCAAATTGTAGCATGTTACAGGCCACCCTCACAAACTCAGGAACCTCACATGGCCTTCCTGAAAACACTAGAGGGGATAAATGTATCACCAAACACCATCATACTAGGTGACTTCAACTACCCTAATATAGACTGGGAACACTACTCAAGCCCAAACACCCTAGCCCAAAAGTTCCTGGAATTCATAAACTCAAATGCCATGGAACAACTAGTTACCATCCCCACAAGAGGAGATAACATACTTGACCTCATCATCACGAACATGGGAGCACAATGTTCAACACCGAAGTATACCCTCACTGGTGAGATCAGATCACAAACTAATCTCGCTGGAGGTCCTCATCCCACCCCACCTGAAATAAAAGACCACAGTAAAGAACTTCTCGAAACCGACTTCACACTTCTAAAGACTAATGTGGTCTCCTTTAAGGCCCCGCGGCGGAAAACAGTACACATGCCGCTGAATCACTTACAAATGCCTTCTACCAGCACCTGCAGGACTGCATGGATAAGGCAATCCCAAGCAAAACAAAGACTCTCTGTACCAAAGGCAAGCGTCCAGTCTGGTGGACCCCAGCCATAAACAAACTCTACAACAAAAGGAGGAAGCTACTACAAGATAGAGCAAAATCCTTAAAAGGTAAGACACCCTTGATCACTATAAGTAAAAAACTAAGAGCTCTCATAAAATCATCCAAAGCAAATTTTGAGAGAAAAATAGCTAAAGACTCAAAAGACAATCATAAGGCCTTCTTTAGCTATGTTAGAAACCTGGGAGGAAACTGCCGGATATGCTCAGAACTAGTTCAAAATGATGTGAAGATTACTGATCCTACGGACATTGCCAACATACTGGCTGACAGGTTCAGTGCAAACTTCTCTCCTCCTAAAAGGAGAGATATCTATACCAAATGATTGCAGCCCCCCAAACATCTCCAACGCCCAAGTGAGAACTGCTCTCTCCAAAGCAAAAAACTCAGCATCCATGGGACCTGATGGTGTCCCCGGCTGTGTGCTCCACGAACTCAATGAGGAATTAAACCCACAGCTAGGACAGCTGTTTAATCAGAGCCTTACCTCTGGACACGTCCAGGAGTGGCGCACTGCAACTGTGGTCCCACTTCACAAAGGCGGTGCCTCCACCGACCCTGGAAATTACCGGCC
Organism: Protopterus annectens; assembly: GCF_019279795.1. Taxonomy (NCBI): domain Eukaryota; kingdom Metazoa; phylum Chordata; order Ceratodontiformes; family Protopteridae; genus Protopterus; species Protopterus annectens. Next base: position 1,049,607,431 of record NC_056730.1, read on the forward strand.
CATTAACTTGACAAGCCTTATCTGCAAAGCCATGGAGAGGATCATAATGGACCTCATAAATAAAGACATAGGGAATTTGCAGACTTTGGATCCAACCCAGTTTGGCTTTGTCAAAGGCAGATCATGCCTTTAAACTTGGTTGACTTTTTCAAACAGTCACCAAAGCCATTGATGAGGGAAAGGCAGTCCATACAGCCTACCTCAATCTGGCGAAGGCCTTCGATACAATACCCCACTCGGGTATCATCGAAAAACTCATCAGCTTAAATATTAACCCATACATCACAAGATGGGTTGCAAACTGGCTGAGTGACAGAACCCACAGGGTCAGAGTTGCTGGCGCCATGTCAGACTCAAAGCCTGTCACAAGTGGTGTCCCACAGGGCTCAGTCCTAGGCCCACTCTTGTTTGGCATCTACTTCTCCAAAGTACAAGCAAACACAGGAGGGTTATGGCTGACAAAGTTTGCAGATGACTGCAAACTGGCCATAGTAGAAAACACATCTGACACAAGTACCCTTCGGAAGGGTCTCACAGAAACGGATAACTGCTGCCAGAGCCATGGCCTAAAGTTAAATGCCAAAATGCATAGTCATACCTTCGGGAAAAAACAAGGTTACCCTAGCTACCAAATAGGTGGCAATCCACTGAGCACAGAAGAAGTTATCAGGGACCTGGGGACCCAGGTTGATAGTAGTCTGTCATTCGACACCCGTGTAGCTAAAGTAGTTAGGAAGACCTTCTACATTGCCCACCTTATCATGAAGGGATTCTCATCTAGATCAAGGGAGGTCATTGTCTCCCTCTACTCATCACTCATCAGACCAATGATTGAGTACAATGCCCCATTCGAATGTATCTGACCCGACACTTGCAGCAGCTGGAGAGGCCACAAAAGTTCCTCACCAAAAGGATAAAGGGTCTCAAAAATCTGTCCTATGCTGCCCGACTGAAAGAACTCCAGCTCTATTCAGTCGCCACCGCTTGCTCAGAGGTGACCTTTGCCTAACATACAAGGCCATGTCAAACCCAGATTTGATGAATATGCTTCACCTCAAAAATCTAGATCCATCAGAGCCACAAGGGCGGAGACTTAAACCTCGACACGGCTATTAATAGGGCGTGCTGGAGGGATAGATTCATCACCCAAAGACTCCTATGCTGTGGAACAAAATCCCGGTATATGTGAGGCAGAGCACCTCGCTGGCCTTGTTCAAGAGAAATCTTGACCAATGGATGGGAGATCGCAGATATACCCCAGGGATTACCTCAGTGTCACTGCTCGACAGAGGCACAGCAAAATAATGGGTATAGTTCCCCATACTAAAGGGGTGGTAGTTACAAAACTATTAGCTAGGCTTGTAAATGCCCTTGGGCAGATAGCCTAGTATGAACCTATGAACCTATGAACCTATCAGGTATACATGCACCACTCATCCTGTGTGTATACATAGCATGCATGTGCTAAACCTGTGTCCACAATTATCTGCTAAAGACACAGATGCTCTAATCAGAAATGGATATCTATGTGACACACAGATACACATCCAGCCATGGTATGTATACCTGTGAGAGATGGTGTACAGGACATTGCAGAGCTTTTAATACTTGCACAGCAATGTTGTGTCCATGTACACAGAGCATTCCAGGGTGAGGCCAATCACTGAACAACAACACACATGCATCAAAGACATGTATAGTGTTATTGGCAAGGGCTGTCAACACCCGCACTGCATGCTGTTGGGAAACACACGTCCTGCATGCTGACATGTGTCATATAACTATTTACCTTGTGATACTGTACCCCACCATCACCCGCTATTGAGTATGTTCTGGATTGTTGGTGGTGTGTGTGTGTGTGTGTGTGTGTGTGTGTGTGTGTGTGTGTGTGTCTGTTTTAGTGAGGAGTGCATTTGTGTGCATGTGTGCATGTGCTCATGTGTGCATGTGTGCATGTGTTCATGTGTTCATGTATGCATGTGCTCATGTATTCATGTGTGCATGTGTGCATGTGTGCCGACATCATGTACAGGTCGTAAAGTGTGTTTCCTGTCTTCCTCTCACAGGTGCTGACATTGGGCTGGTTCACTGCAGCAGGGAAACTGATGTCACTGAGCAAAATAGTGATACTGATGATAGGTGTGTTGAGGCACAGGCATGTTTGCCAGGGTCTGTCGTTTGGCCACCAATCGACAGTACACAAGTGTCCACCCCATCCATGCACACAGTCATACTGCCAATACATCCATCACCAATGCCCTTAGCTGAGGGACAGCGTACAGTCGGCTTTGGCCAGGACAGTGGGGTATCCATGGCACATGCATCCTGACACAGCAGCCATACCCAGATGTCTGGAAGGGTACCACATAGGCAGATGTCCAGGGGTTCTCATCGGAGCACTGCTGCTCATCATGCCACTGGCAGATGTGTCACAGATCTTACAACCTCACGCATGTTCCAGGCTGTCATGGAGGCACAGGCACATATGGAACAGTACACCAGACAGGGACTAAGGGCACAGAGGGCACATAACACCGCCGTCATTGACAGTATCCGCGACCTAGCAGGTGCCAACCGTAATTACACTGAGGTCACTGATAGACATTGGGGAGAGACATTAGATGTCCTCCGCAATGTCATGTCCATGTGTCAGGACAGTGCGGGATGGTTGAGTCGTCGACGTGGACATATGCCAGCAACACCAGCAGCTGGCAGTCGCCGTGGACATCCATCAAGACACAGCTGCTCCCGTAGTGCCAGTACCAGCCCCAGCAATGTTGGGGGTGGGCTGTCCATAGACCGTCCTAGAAGAACATGTACACGTGACTCTGGACAGTCCCAGCAGGGACCTGGGTCCAGTGTACATCCATCTACCTCTGGGGATAGTACCCAGTCTGGCTTAGTACCTGATAGTGTCAGTAGCACCCCTGCCAGGTACAGGTACCATATCCATGGCCAGAGATGGTGATCTGTAAAACCTGGCAGGTACAGCCTGTGGCTGTTCCACAAATACCAGTATATGGCGGCCACATGGTGGAACTGTGTGCATGCAGACACACACACACATAAACCAGACACCTAGGGCTAACACGTACCCGCACACATTACATCAACAATGGCCCATAGCAGTGCTCTTGCCCCTCACACACACACACACACACACACACACACACACACACACACACACACACACACACACACACACACATGTCGATTGGATGGCTCACTGTAGGCCTCTGGCAAACCAACATCACACCCTGTGCATATGATGAAACCTGTGCCACCTCCTGTCATCTGTAACATCGATGCAGGAACAGGCTACCATGGTGCTGATGCAGGGGGTGACTTTATAGCAGTATAGCAATGCTAGCATGTTGTCAGCAGTAGAGTGTAATGATATGCTTGAAGGTGTAGCTGAGCAGGCATGATGCATTAAAGCTATGATTGTCAATGTAGTATTGTTTACACCAGGGTTAGTTCCAATAGTGTATTGTCTGCCCACGTGCCACTTGGCTGATGTGTGTAGTATTGGCAGCATGTGTTAGAGAGTGGACAGTATGTGTGGGATGTGTGTAGCACAGATTTGCAGGTGTACATTTGTGAACATGGTGGAGGTACACTGTCTGCATGTATGTGCATAGTGGACACATGGGCAGGGTGACATGCCCTGTATTACACAGTGTTAACACTCCATAGTTTCTATTGGTGGCCAGTATGCATTGTACTACACACATTTTGGAACCTGACTACACATGTGTGTATGGCATGGTTTGACACTGTGCTATGGGTGATACTGTTACTATCTGTCATTGTTTTTCATTCTGGTAGTATACATAACTTCAACAGCCTGACCATAACCAATCTTTAGATGATGTCTTGACAACTGACACACAGATGTAGGACACACAGCAACATTTGGATCCTTCAGGTACTATACTATACCAGTAACCAGCGGTATTCACCTGCACCCATTACTGAGACCACTCCTATTTGGCATATAGCTGTCTTAGGTACAAGCAATCACAGTAGGGATATGTTCGTCCACATCTGGTAATGCATACTGTGGCCTATAATGCATTCTCCAGATGACACACACATCCTCCACAAGGGTATCATACAGACAGATACCTGTTGTCAAACCCATGCTGTAAAGCTATAAGCCAAGCTATAAGCCAAACTAAGCATAGTCATCCACCTTTACGGAACATATTATCCCCACAGTACCACATAGGTAGTAGCCACCAACATGATGAACAGGTACCGATGTGTACATGCAACCAAGTGTTATGTCATCTCTCCTTTGATATTCACATTTCGAAAGGTACTTTGAAATCCCTCGGTGGATCACATAAGCAATAAGGGGTCTGCATGCATATCCACAAAGGTTGTTGTACACCTGTAATGAATAGTCATCATTGACAGACTTTGCTGCGTTTGAACAGGTCTGACATATACCTCGGCCATAAACCCTCACTCACACATTTCAATAGAAACCGTAATGAGTGTGTGTGATATGGATGACCTAGGACAGGGATCACTGCAGTGGCTGGCCTTGTTACAAGCATACAGATATGACCTAAGGTCTGGGAAGCAGCAGCACAGTCTGGCAAAGATGACAGCTGTGTTCTTGTAGTAAGCAGAGTTCCCACACATGCAATAATTGAGGTAACATGTACGTATATGTATTTGCCACACAGCTAGCTCACATGTGCAATGCACACTGATATGTCATACAGTAGTAAAAGCAAAACCCACAACACATTGACCAACAGTGTCACACACATACACTCTCCAAGTGCAGGATTCAAACCCCTACCTAACTACTTCATGATACTAGAGGAGTACGCATTAGCACGACCCGCTATAAACATTACTGAGAGTTCTATTTTCCACAGGTATATTTGTAGGATGGTGACATCATCAGACTTGACAAATATTAGTTTACCACTTTTAAGGTGTTTTACTACTCTCCTAAAAGGTTGCTCCTTCCCAAGGAGACCACACACAAACACACACACACAGTTGTCAAGTGCAGGATTCAAACCCCTACCTAACTACTTCATGATATTTGAGGAGTACGCATTAACACGATGCGCTATACACATTACTGGGAGTTCTCTTTTCCACAGGTATATTTGTAGGATGGTGACATCATCAGACTTGACAAAGATTAGTTTACCACTTTTAAGGTGTTTTATTACTCTCTAACATGGTTGCTCCTTCCCAAGGAGACCACACACAAACTTGTCAAGTGTAGGATTCAAACCACTACCTAACTACTTTATGATACTACAGAAGTACACATTTACATGCCACGCTATACACATTACTGTGAGCTATCCTTTCCACAGGTCCATTTGTAGGATGGTGACATCATCAGACTATACAAAGTGGATTACATTAGGTGACATTAGGTGGGCTACATTTCAAGGAATGTCTAAACACTTTGGCCATGTGATCTTCAAAGGGTAGTTTACTATCTACCTGTGTCCCCAGGGCCATAATGACTTTCTCCGTATATACTGGATTACCACCTATGTGGTAATTTGTGTGCACTTTGTTTTACCCAAAGGGGATGACTATGCATTCTTTGGCATTCAGCTTGAGGGCATTGTTTTGACATCAGATATCTGTCTCTGTAAGACACTTCTGGAGGATGTCTGTGTCAGCCATACAGTCGATTATGGACCACAGTTACCATTCATCTGCAAACCTGTTCAGCCATACACCTCCCGTGCTTACCTGTACCTCTGAGCAGTATCTACTGAACAGGTGGGGTCCCAGGACCAAGACCTGTGGGATGCCATTTGTGACTGGCTTAGAGTTGGACATGGCACCCGCAACTCTGAACATGTGTGTTTGATCTGTGAGCCACTTGGCCACCCATCCTGTGACATAGCTGTTAATGTTCAAGCTAGTACGCTTGTCCATGATGACAGAGTGGGGAATGGTGTAGAAAGTCCTTCATGAGGTCCAGATGGGCTGTGTGGACTACTTTCACCTCCATCTATGTCCTTGGTAACTGTTTGAAATAAGTGAGCTAGGTTTAGGAGCCAGTATCTGCCTTCAACAAGGCGAAGTTGTGTAGAGTCCAGTGTCTGGAGGTCTCCAATCAGGGTTGCCAGACGTCCCTATTTGGGCGGGACTGTCCCAAGATCAGCAGCCTGATCCCGAGTCCCACCCTGCCGGTTTAAATCCCGGGCAGCCTCCGCCTTGTTTTTTTTTTTTTTTGATTGGCCCGTATAACGGCATATGGGCCAATCAAAAATCGCTAAACACGGAGCTTCTTGTGTTTAATGTGGAAGTTCCGCATTAAACGAAGCTCCGTGTTTAGCGATTTTTGATTGGCCCATATGCCAATATACGGGCCAATCAAAACATCGCAAAACAGAGCTACTTTTCTTTAATGCAGATCTGATGTTCGCATTAAACAGAAATAGCTCCGTGTTTATTTTTGATTGGCCCGTATACCGGTATACGGGCCAATCAAAACATCGCAAAACAGAGCTACTTCTGTTTAATGTGGAACATTGCAGTTCTGCATTAAACAGAAGTAGCTCTGTTTTGTGATGTTTTGATTGGCCTGTATACCTGCATATGGACCAATCAAAACATCGCAAAACAGAGCTACTTCTGTGTAATGCGGAACTGCGATGTTTCGCATTAAACAGAAGTAGCTCTGTGTTTATTTATTTTTGATTGGCCCGGGCCAATCAAATAAAAAATAAACACAGAGCTACTTCTGTTTAATGCGGAACGATAAAGACGTGGAAGACTTTTTTTTTTTTTTTTTTTTTTAGTCCCTACCTGGCCAGTCGGAAATCTGGCAACCCTGTCTCCAATGTCTCAGTTTATGGGTTCCATGACAATTTGCTCAATAGCTCAGGCTGAGTAGACATATTGGGCAGTGGTTTCCAGGTTCTGTTGTGGCACCCCCTTTGTGGAGATGGATGATTGTTAGTGTATGCCATTCTTTGGGTACATAGCCTGTGGTACGCTTGAGTCTGGATAGTGAATGTAGGTGAGTGTGTAGTTCCTTATGGGCCTAGTGTAAGACGCAGCCTGGGACACCATCCAGTCACATTGATGCTGTGTTCTTAGCTTTGGTGAGGGCTGTCTTTACCTGCATGTCCATGACGTCTGGGGCTCTGCATCCTTCTGTGATGGACACAGGCCCTTTTGGGGGTGATGGTGAGGAGTTTACACTGAACTTGTCCCCTTGGATGTGGGCAATGAAAGTTGGTTTGGTGTATTTCTTTCCTCTTTTCAGTAGCTGACAGCATATTTGGAAGTTGACACCTACATGTCTGGTATAGCTACCGAAGGCTTTGTGGTTGTTATTCCATTCCTTGGTTATTTGTCTTTAGAAACTGTCCTCGGATTATTTTATGAGCGATTATTGTTTCTTCCTGATAATGATCAGTGATGGCTTTCCTTTAGTGAAGTTGGCTCTATCATGTGTTCGTTTTCTCCTTCTGTTGTCTAGCTTATTTATGGCCAACAACCACCTGATTGTTGTCCTATTTTTGGAGGAGTGCATCTTGGTTTTATTTGTGATGTCTCATTCCATGCATCCCTGTAGATGCTCATAGGATGCACTTGTAAATGATTCTGCAGATTGTATACCATTATCCTATAGCAGGAGGTCTTTGGAACGTTCCACTTTGGTCTTGGGAAGTGTGCAGTTTGCTTTTGCAAATGTCTTCACAGTGGTTTCATTGACTGGGTGGGAGAGCGGGATGTGGATGTCCAGTGTGATTACTTAATGATCTGATATTACCAGCGAGGGGTTTATCTCTGTTGTGGAACACTGGTACCCCATGTTGGTGATGATCATGTCCAGTATGTTGTCACCTCTAGTGGGCATGGTGACCAGTTGTTCCAGGGTGTTAGATTTTTAAACTCTAGGAAACATTGTGCAAAGGATGTTGTACACGAGTAATTTCACCACTCAATGTTTGGGTAGTTGTAATCTCCTCATATAATGGTGTTTGATAGGACCTTTATATTTTCCACTGTTCTCCGGAATACTGAGTGAGGTTCCTGAGACAAGATACGTGATCTGTAGCAGGATACAATCTGATGGGTAGCTTTGCCCAATGTTAGTTGCACTTGCATGGTCTCCAAGGCCTCATGCTGTGCCACTAACCTGAAGGTGTGGGTATCCATAAGGTAAATGGGCACACCCCTTCTTTTTGTATTTCACTCGTGGTTTTGGGTCCGAAGGTCAGAGGGATTGTGAGTGTCTTACGTGGAGCATATCCAACAGCTCTGTGTTTGACATAGCTTTGTATGTTAGGCAGTGAACACCTCTGAGTAAGCGATATGCAAGGGAGTACAGATGGAGCATTTTGAGATGGTCTGTGTATGGCATGTATTTCAGGCCGCTAATGCTCTTTGTGAGGTATTGCTGCTGGCTTTCCAGTTGTTGTAGTTGTCTTGTGAGGTACATAGCAACAGTGGCATTGTACTCTATTATAGTTCTAGTGAGTGATGAGTAGAGGGGAACAATGTCCTCTTCTATTCCGCATGAGACACATTTTGTGATGAGGTGTGCCACATAGGAGGGTTTTCTGACTACTGTGGGAATGCGATTATCACAGTTGTATCCACGGTCCACCTGTGACCCAAGGTTTCTTGTCACACTTTCAGTGTGAAGTATACTACCACCTGTGTTGTAATTCTTGGCTACAGAGTTTTTAACAAAGGGGATGACAATGCACCTTTTGGCACTGAGCTAGAGCCCATGGCTTTGACAACAGCCATCTGTCTCAGTGAGGCCCTTTTGTAGGATGGCTCCTAGTTTGCAGTCCTCTGGAAACTTCAGCAGCCACAGACCTTCCATGTTAATGTTTACTTCAGGGAAGTAGGTACTACACAGCCTGGGAAGTTATCTGGTCCCATGGCTGCTGTGATACTGGCTTTGGAGAGTGTTTTTTACCTGTGCAGCCGTGATGACAGCAACTTTGCAGTCTTCCATTATAGAGATGTGCTCTTTCATGGGTGAGAGGGGGTAAAGTTAACACTGATCCTATCTGCCAGGATGTTGGCAATATCAGTTGGCTCTGTATATTTAGTGCCATTGAGCTGTAACTCAGAACAGATCTGAGTGTAACCATGACATGGACCTGTCTGTTGGGCAGAGATCTCCTGAGTAGACAGTATGCAACAGAGTACAGATTGGGTTACATTCAGTCTTGTTGCATGGGGCAACTATTTGAATCCAGTAATCCTCTTGTTAAGGTACTTCATTGGTCTTTCTAGCTGCTGAACGTGCCTAGTCAGATTCATCACAAGTGTGTTGTGGTACTCTCTGACTGGTCTGATGACTGCTGAGTAGTGGGAACCTCCTTTGACCTACATGCACAGACCTTGGCAGTTTGTGTGAACACATAGCATGATTTTCTGACCACTTTGTGAATGTGTTTCTGGAAGTAGAGATGACTATCCACATGTGTCCATAGAACCCATTATTATCACATCCGTATTTAGCCTAAGTGTGTGAGCATGCCCAGTATGACCTTTCAGTATGTTGCTGCCTGACATTTGCTTCATTTCTTCAAGTGTGTGAGCATGCCCAGTATGACCTTTCAGTGTGATGCTGAATGAAATCCACTACCTTTGTTGGAGTGTGTGAGCACGCCCAGTATAGACATTTATACCATATGTGCATGGAAAATCAAGTTGTATTTTTACAGCAGGGCTCACCTTTGAGTCATAGATCAACAGGGATCATGCTGTGCCTGCAGGGCTTCCATGAGACACTTTGCATAGACTTATTAACATTTCTACATACAGGGGGGACAGCTATTCTTTGTACATTTCTACCCGGGGGCACACCTGATTGTTACTGTAGGTGTACATAGGATGTGGGTTTCACCTGACACTTATACACATTTGCTATGCCTGCACTGCTATGTACAGGACACCATTTCAGTCTGTACTGTTGCCTATTGTACTGGCTTGAGGCATACTGCTGTACTACAGATCTTAGCATCCAATGTCACGTATATTAGATTGCGACTTCATAGCCTACACAACCCACATCATACCACCTGGCCTGATGTTCTCTGTCTGCATTGGCATGTGGGGGAGGTTACCCATTTGCCTCTTTAGGGGTATGATACAGCATTTATTTGTGTTTGCATTAGTGTACAATTGTCCTGCTGTGTTTGTGCTACTGAAATGCTTTTATGGCTTAGTGGTTCAGTACTGTGACTATAGTGCACAGTACCCTGGGTTCGAGCTCTGTCACTGCTTTTTATTTTCATGCTGGGCAGACCAGACTGCTTAAGGAACAGTAAAGCAGATATGAGCATGTTTAACTGACTTTGCCCGACCTTGCCCAACATTGCTCAACGTTGCCTGACATTGCGCTAGTTAGCACGAGCAATTTTGTTTACATATACTAGATATTGGTAAAAGCTGCTTAGCACTGCTTTATATTGCTTAAAACATGGCAATCATGCCTCAGGTGGTGCTGCAGGGCTGCCTATATCGGATGCACATACTACACTCCCTATACATGTTTGGAAACAGGTAGTGTCAAGTTAGGCATCCCTTTTATTTTATGTGCAAGTCAGAGAGAGGTATCATTTCCAGGGTTCTTAATGAGCCAATGTATATGCTATGCACTGCCTCTTTGCCAATGCCAAGGCATACTGGGCATGCCTCCTTCTGCCTACTGGGGCAGGCTCAGGTTGTTCCTCCTCCGAGTCATGCTGTGCCTGTGCAGGCCTTGGCAATGGTGGGGGGCTGTTTGGTCCTGCCCCATGCTGTTCCTGCTGCAGCTGTTTTCGCAGGATCATATTGTGTAGCATGGCACATACCATGACAGTTTGGGAACATGTAGTTGGTGAGTACTGCAAGGCTCCACCAGATGTGACCAGGCACCAGAACCGTGACTTGAGCATCCCAAACACACGCTCGATTACATTTCGTGTTTGTGCATGTGCCTCATTATGGAGTTCTTGTTCAGGTGTGTGTGCATTTCTGATGGGTGTCATCAGCCACGGCTCCAGTGCATTTCCAGCATCCCCCACTAGGTGACCGTCAGGGATGTCTCCATTGGCAAAATGTCTGGTACAGCTGTGACAGATGCCAGATATGGGAATTGTGGTAGCTTCCAGGGCAGCCAGCACACACATTCAGTATTCTGCCCTGGGCATCACACATGACCTGGCAGTTGATGGAGTGGAAGCCCTTGCAGTTGATGTAGGCCCTAACCCGCTCACCAGCTGGTGCTTTGATGTGTATGTGCATGCAGTCAATTGCACCCACTACCTCAGGGTATTCCTCTATTTGATGGAAGAGATGCATATCCCTGGCCAATACCTCACGGGAATTGGGGAAATATACATGATCGCCGACATGTGCTGACATGACATTCAGGAACTGGTAAAGTACTCTGGATGCTGATGCCTGTGAAATCCCCATCATATCACCAGTTGGTCTCTTTAAGGTACCTGTTGCTAGTATTCATAGGCCAACACATACCTTGGTTTCCACTGGGATGGGTTCCCCTCTATTGGTTCTGTGTGTGAGGCATGGCCTGCCCAGCTCAACAATTTGCTGCAGGAGCTCTCTGTCTACTCTATAACGCTCCACTATCTCCAGCTCATGTAGCCCCTGGTAGGTTACCCTGGGTCTGTACACTCTTCTCCGTCTCCTCACTGTGGGTTGCTCAGCAGCATTTGCAATGGCACCACCCTCAGCATCTTGCGCATGTCGCCTTATAATAGCAATGGCAGCCCCTAACATTTTTTTGTCTCAGTTAAGCTTATTAAGTTTTCACTTCTCTTTGTAGACTGCAGTGTTGCAGTGTTTCTGAGAGACACATGGGGGAATGCTGTTTGCAGAGTTTTAAGTGCTGGGCTGGGCTGGGCTAGTGTACTGCCTGTGTAATTGCCTGATTCTGACTGATTTCACCTGGCAGCTCTGCGAGTTCTCCTTGGTTAAATTCCTACTACTTCTTTTCCTTCCTTTTCCCATTTCTGTTTCCACAGTGGGTAGCACTGCGCAAACAAGTGCAAACACGCGCACACGCGCACACAGGCTTACACAAGCTTACACAGGCTTAGACTGGTGCACATTCATGCATACAGGCTTAGACAGCCTTACACAGGCTTACACGGGTGCACACACATGCACACAGGCTTAGACGGGTTTACAGGCGTGCACACGTGCGCACACAGTATAAGCAGCTCTGCAAGAAACTTTAGTGATAGACACGGCGTACACCTTCGGTTTCTGGGTTTCAGTTTAGACAACTGTAGACACACCTCTTCCAGTCCTGAGTAACTGACAGCAAACATATGACAGTCTGCTCCAGTAAGCTTACAGTCTTTTTGATACATACCCCCTCATGATGTCACCTATCTTCTACTCTGTTACTCCCCTAATCCTACTCTTACACTCTAGGGACATGGTTCACATGGCAGGGAAAATTGGGATTCACTATCCTTACACTCATTTGCATAGGACTGCCTACTAATGCTTGGTTACATCTCTCAGACTGAGCTTCCCCCCTTAGCAACCACTACTCAGTAGCCATGTTGTCTTCAGCCTGCCATTCACCTGCATGGCAGATGAATATTTTGAATAAAATCCCTATTTGTGGCTTTTATTTTTTGTTTTTCTGGTTTTTAGAGCAGCGCACATTTGTGCGGTGTTGCACTTAAACATCGGAGATCGAGGGAAAAAAAATATTTTTTATTATTTTGCAACAGATAACAATGACAATGGCCATATATTTGGCCATTGGCATGCTTCCTCAACTGGATGCATTCTTTATCTGGAGTTGTCATAGCTCTGTTTTGCTAATTGCAGAACGGTACTCAGTTGCCAACCATGTACATTTCTGCAAATAACACTACTCTTACTCGGACAGGTTAGTGTTTCCTGGATTGCAAATTTACCTCATTTGCATAGCTTTCAGCAGCAAATCAGGTAATTTGCATGAACTAACACTGTCCGTGCAAGAGTCGTTTTAGGAGCTCTCTTGCACGTCCCTGCCGGCTGTTCCTGGATCGCTCGGCAGACATGTTGGCTGACTGGAGTCTTACTCTACTCTTGGACTCCGTGCAAACCTATGTGAATCCGGCCCACTGTGATTATGGTGCCATATAAAATCCAGTTTAAAACTAGAACCTAAAGAATACTATCACTATAAACATAGCTTGTGCTGAAGAGTTTGCCATTTACATTTCTTTAGTAACCCCTATTTTTACAGAGATAAGTACATTTGTTTGAAATGAGAGGACATAATTTGATTCTATCAAAAAGCTTAGGCTCTGCCCATTGGAAGTTACAGTACAAACTTCCAGGACTCCATTGGAGGGAATGTGTTAAGAGACCGACTGAATGATACAATGTTACTGTAAAGGCTATAATAATTAAGTATACTTAGCCTACTTTCCATTATCATGGAAGCAAGTACATTTGGCATCCTGGTGTAGGTATTCCTTCAGAGCTGTCTGAAAGGATTCTAGAGTTTTAGCTTCAGTTGGAAGGTTGCTCCAGAGTGTAGGGCCTAACCTAGAAAAGACTTTTTTAACCCAGCTTATGGCTGAAAGGGATCTTTAGCCTAATTCACTCACTCGGTTAACAAAGAGACGAAGAAACATACACATAAATAAACACAGAAAAGAACTTCCATACTTAAGCACCTCATTTTTTTGTGAAATGATCATGTGAATATATAATTATCTGAGATTTTGTATGCAACAATGCACAGTGATGATGGAAGTGCCATTACTAGTATAGTTTTGAGTGTTTCCTCTATATGAGATAGGAAAAGAAATGAAGAAAAAACAAAAGAAAATAGATAGTTAAGAAACAATAAGGAGATTCTTTATTAAAATAATAATGATGAGAAATAACCAAGGGTTTCACATAACCAGTATACTTTTTAAGTGCTTAAAACTCAAACATTGCAGCAGATTTAAATAATTAATTGTCACATGACCTATTAGCTAAAATGATGAGTGGTCACAAAAAATATAAAAAAAGAATCATTTCATTTCAATATAGAAATAAATGTCACAGATACCTTGATTTCAATAGAAGGCTCAAAGTTTATTTATTTATTATTTATTTATTTATTTTACATTTATTTACCGGGATAGTCCGACTGGATATATGTCCATTTTCAGCGGAGGCCCGGGGAGAAAAGCTCCAGTTAGACAAATTACAAAGATAACATTTAAAAAATATAAAATTTAAAAACTACAAAGATAACATGCAAAAAATGTAAAATATAAAAAGTATAAAAACAACATTTACAACAAAGAATAAAAAACAAAGTGAGTATGTACAATGGTTCATGGTGTTCCCTAATAGGGATTCACAATTTACATGGTCAGACACAATTAAAGGCAGGAGACATTAGATGGCATACAGAGCTTGGTGAAATAGTTACCTGTTTGATATTTAGAGATTCTCCTTTCAGTATTTAACTTAATCAGCACTGGTACACGGGCAGAGCCAGTTCATTTTGAGATACTGATTGAGGTTATTTTTGAATAGACCTATGGAGGATTGTAGGGTTATATGGTTTGGCAACGAATTCCAGGTTTTGCCAACAAAGTTGGCAAATAGGGATTCACCAGCAGCATTGTTAGCTTTGTGGGTTTGGAGGAGTAGTTTGTTGGCTGATCGCAGGGATCTCAAGTTGCTATAGGGCTTAATGATATTTATGAGTGAGGGGGTATCCTCAGGGTGGTACAAAATTTTGTGTGCTATTTGGAGTTGATTGAATTGAATTAGACTGGCAGTTCTAGCCACTCTAGTTGTTTCAGGTTCTGGCAGTGGTGGGTTCTGTAAGTGGAACCAGTGGCGAATCTGGCAATATGGTTGTAGCTATAGGAGAGCTTACCTAATTCCGATTTGTTGAGGTTTGAAAGTACCAGCGAGGCATATAGTAGAGTAGAGAGTAGGTGTGACTAGGTGACTGCAGTCCTAGCCAGTGGGGGTAAAAATGTTTGTTTCTATACAGTGACCCAAGCTTCTTATTGATGGTCTGTATGGTTTTGTTGTCCTGTAGGTCAAATTTAAGATTATTGTCTATGATAACCCCTAGACGTTTAGTGTGTTGATATGGGGAGATAGTGGTACCATTGTTTGACGTGACAGAGAAAGAAAGTGTGGCAGATTTGCTGGTGGGGGTGAAGAGTAGAACTTTATTTTTATTGGGGTTCAGCAGTAGGAGTTGGTTGGCGAGCCAGTTCTCAATAGTGTTGAATGCATTTTGGGTTAGGGCTTGCAGTTCGGATGGGGAGGTAGCTGAGCAGATCAGAGTGGAATCATCTGCATATTGAATGCAGGTAACTTTAGGGATAGCAGCATGGAGGTTGTTGATAAAAATAGAGAAGAGTAGTGGACCGAGTATGGAGCCTTGAGGGACACCAAGTGTGAGAGGTAGCCGGCTGGAGAGTTCGCCCTGCCATAATACTGCCTGTTGTCTACCAGTCAGGTAGGATTGGAACCACTGGATTGCATGCTTATTGGGGAAAATAGATTTGAGGGAGATAATGAGAACTTCATGGCTGACCATGTCGAAGGGTTTTGATAGGTCAAGAAAGAGGGTGGAGGATAGCCTATTGTTATTCCTATTTTGGTTTATGGTGTTAGTAAAGGAAAGGAGGGCTGAGGTCATGCTATGGTTTGGCCTGAAGCCATGCTGGGAGTTAGATAGTAAGTTATTCTGTGTAAGGTATTGCATTAGTTGCCTGTGTACACATTTCTCCATTATTTTGGCTAGGGGGGAAAGAATGGCAATGGGTCTATAGTTGGATATGTCTGTAGAACTTCCCCCTTTGTGGAGTGGGATGACATGGGATATTTTCCAGAGGGAGGGGGATAGCACTTTCGGATAAGGTTCTGTTGATTAGGATAGATATGGGATATGCAATGACATCTGCTGCTATTTGTAGGTATTCTGCAGGGAGGAGGTCAGCAGCAAGGGTAATAGGTTTTAGTTTTTTTATAAGTGGTTTGATAAAACTAGTGGATACCGGTTGGAAGCTAAATAGGGGGTGATTGGTGGGTTGGTAAGGGGAGTGGTTTAGTTTTGTGGGGGCTAATTGATTTGCTAGGGATTGTATTGTTTCAGTGAAAAAGTTATTATAAGAGGTGGCTATGGTCTCAGGGGAGCTATGGGTGTGGTTAGCTGGGGTTGGGGTTGCAGAATGACCTGGATGTAGATGTTGATTTAGGCCTGCCCAGAACTTTTGAGGGTGGTTTTGGTGTTTTTGTAAGAGGTTTTGGTAAAAGCTTTTTTCTGTCAAGTAAAACAGATTTTTTAGTATCGTTCCTGAGTTGACGATATTTTAAATGGTCAAGTGGGTATTTAGTTGATCTCCAGCTGGCCGAGGCTTTGTTCCTAGTTTTGATTTTAAATTTGGTATCCTTTGTGAGCCATGGGGCTGTATTTGATCTAGATTTTATCACACATGCTGGAGCATGGGAATCAAGGATGCTTAGGAATTAGTGTTGAAGTAAGCTATAGCCTCTTCTAGTGGTAGATTTTTTAGTTTTGACCAGTCAACTGCTTTTAGTTCATTTAGGAAAATGGGAGCATCAAAGTTTTTCCTATTTCTAAGTGTTTTATATTTGGTCTGGTGGGGGTTTCCTGCCTTATGTTTTATGATATAAGTTAGTAGATGGTCACTAAGGTCATCAGGGAGAGTGCCAGCTGTGTATTGTTGGGGTTGGTTATTAACTAGGATCCAGTCTAGGATGCTTTCCCTGTTGGTTGGTTTGTTTATCCTGGTGGGAGAGGTTATGGTCTGTTTAAACTCAGATAAGTTTATTGGGTTGTGGGGGGGGGGTTCAGAGAAGCAGGGGTACCAGTCGGTGTTGAAGTCACCAAGAACTATTGTTTCTTGGGGATAAGTAGTGGATAACTAGTGAAGGATATCCTCCAGAGTATTTAAGTTGTTGCTTGGTGGAATATATGCACAGACAATGTTCAAGCATTTGTTATGATTGATCTGTAGTTTGGTTATGAGGAGTTCTGTACTATTGAATTGGGGTGGTTGAATAGTTTCTCTATTAACAGTTAGAGTATTTTTGTATAGGACTGCTATATCACACCCTTCCTTTGTAGTGCGGTCTAACCGGTGAATAATGTATCCAGGAGGTAATATCTCATTGTCGGTAGTATTAGGTTTTAGCCAGGTTTCCGTAAGGCACATAATGTCTGGGGAGTGGGTTGCTAGGAGGGCATGTAGGTTGTGAATCTTATTGTTAATACTTCTAATATTCAGGTGAAATGCTAGGAGGGAACTAGTGCAAGTAAAAAGTGGTAGCATGACTGTGGGGTTGTGGTAGGGGAGTGAGGGTTATTGGGTGTGCAATCATTAATGCCAAGCAAGGTAACAGTGTTTAAAAATTTTATTTATATTAACTATATTCAATCTTTTAACCATATTAGTACCCCTAGCATTCACAGAGACCTGTTAGAAAACAAACATTCAAATGTATGCTGAGAAAAGAAATCAATATTTATAGTGGAACGTAAAAAAAAAAGAAAGTGGCCATGTACTACACACTACACAGACAGTGTGAGGGAATTAGTTTCACAGGGTATGCATTACACAGAGTAATGGGAGTGAATTAGTATAATTGAGTATGTATCGCACAGAGTAGTGCCAGGGAATTCGTTTCACTGAGTATGTATCGCACAGAGTAGTGAGAGGGAATTAATTTCACTGAGTATGTATCACACAGAGTAGTGAGAGGGAATTAGTTTAACTGAGTATGTATTGCACAGAGCAGTGAGAGGGAATTAGTTCCACTGAGTATATATTGCACAGAATAGTGAGAGAGAATTATTTTCACAGGGTATGTATCGCACAAAGTAGTGAGAGGGAATTATTTTCACTGAGTATGTATCGGACAGAGTAGTAGGAGGGAATTAGTTTCACTGAGTATGTATTGCACAAAGTAGTGACAGAGAATTGTTTTCATTGAGTATGCTGCACAAAGTAGTGAGTGGGAATTATTTTCACTGAGTATGTATCACACAAAGTAGTGACAGGGAATTAGTTTCACTGAGTATGTATTACACAGAGCAGTGGGAGGGAATTAGTCTCACTGAGTATGCATTGCATAGAGTAGTGAGGGGGAATTAGTTGCAGTGAGCAAGTATCACACAGAATAGTTGGAGTGAATTAGTTTCATTGATCCATATACTGTCTGTTTGGCTTAAATTCCTTTCATTCAGGTGCTGCTGCTATTAATAATGATTGCTGAAGCTATCCAGTAAGCTTAGTCTGGCCTATTAGACATGCCATCATCTATCTACATCATTCCATTTCTCATAATTAGGTAGCATATTCCTTCTAATCAAGACCAGCAAGGAGAAGATGTATCTCGTAGGAGCTTCCTCTCACAATTTCTTATTTTTTGTAAACATCTTTTGACATGACATGACGTGACATGAGCTTCCACCTGGCAGTCTATACACCTCAGTCCACACTCCTTTGTTACCTTCATTATGCCACCAGGCTTCCTGACTCCCCATCGAGTTGATGTTGTAGCATTGTACCTTTGTCTGGGGAGCAAGGACCCTCTAGGAAGTCATGGGCCAAATACTGGAAGGCATAAATTCACAGCAGCCAGTCAACCTGTACCAGGAAGTGATGTAAGTGACATCATGACATCTCTTACTCCTCATTACAGAGCTTGCTGAGCTGCAAAGCTTCTGGTCTCCACTAGAGGTCACATAGGCAGCAGTTCTCCCCTAACTCTACCCACCACCCCCAAGGATAGGGAAACACGTCATCAGCACTTACATTTTATTCCCTCCCTAGCCACCTTAGCCAACCCTACCTTTGGCCAGAGTTTGCTCCTGAGCTTAGTTCACTGGCTGCACAGATGGACACTCGAGCTGTGTGCCAGCAGGACAGCATCAACATTTCATATCTTTTAGCAAAAATATATATTTTGTATTAGCTCCAGTATGAAGACAAGAATAAAAATAATGTTTGAATGTCTGCTAAATGGAAGCAAAGAAACATATGTTTTGTATAAAAAGTCATACTGAATATACAGCAGTAAATAGCAAATCCCCTGCAACATAAATACGAACTTCACTGGAAAATATAAGTGAAAAGGGCAGTAATACATTTGTGATGGCCATCCCTTCTTAATGAATCCTTTTGTAAATAAATCCTACTGACATAAACTATCACCAAAACCTGCACTACTAAAATACAGAAACAGTAACACATTCGTAAATAGACTAATATCAGTAGTCCATAGCTGGAAAGATTTCTGTTAATTTATTATCACAGTTCCTCATTCCATTTTCCCAGCACTAATGACTAAAGCCAGTGTATATAATCTGTGTCTTCTTTTTCTCCATCTTTATATTGAAGGATTAGTCCCATGGAGGCTAAGTTATGTCAGCTTGTTTAATATGTATCAACACACTTTTTGCTCTCACAGCTCCTGAAATATTTGCATATTATTTGTTAACCTTCTTTGTGTGTGTTTTAACTTAACATTCTAAATGCATTTATATACTCTCTCTCTTTCTATATATATATATATATATATATATATATATATATATATATATATATATATATCTGTACCTATACATAGTCATATATCTGTATACACATATATATATATATATATATATATATATATATATATATATATATATATATATATATATAAATAAAATATGCATTTCACATGACATTTATGATGCCATGCATTGTTTGCATTGTTTATTCTTCTTGTTCACAACCATGTAATTTGTTCAAAGAGATTTAAATTACTTTGTAATGCTATTGTTACATTCTGTCTGCATGCATGAATAATTTTTGGGGCTTTGTTTCTCCTGGCCTCCACTGAAAGTAGGCCACAACTCAGCTGGACATTTTGGTTATTTCATGTGTATGTATATATATATATATATATATATATATATATATATATATGTATGCACACACACACACACACACACACACACACACACACACACACACACACACACACACACACACACACACACACACACACACACACACACACACACATATATATATATATCAGTCATTGGAAGGTACCTTTAGAGATATTGATTCTTTTTCAAGAGCCAGAGAACCAGACAGCAAAAAATTTCTGAGAGTCAGAACTAAACAGAAATGTGGAAAGCCATTCATGAAGGAGCAATATCAGAATTTATGGTTTCCCCTGAAGGCTCAGAAACTGCAATATTCCAGCTTTCTCAACCACATTTATCACATGTTCTAAACTGTCAATAATCCATATCCTACGGCATTGAATATGATCACAGAGATATAACTTAGCCCCATAGACTGTACTCAAAACTCCACTTAGTTAATGTAAAATTTCTGTTATATATCCAAAAGAATTTTACTAGTGATACCTTCTCAATTCCTTACACTTTCTGTAAGGGACCTATGTTTGGGTAGGAAAGTGACTTTTCTAATCTGATTGTGCATAGCAGAGTAATTGCCTTTAATTAAATAGCTGCAGGAATGCCAAGATTCCTTTATAAAGCATCCTTCATTGTTGCCAGTCTAGCAGGTGCAAACAAGTCTTAAGATGATCAGGATCTCCTTACATTAATAACAGTACTTAAAATAATCTTAGAGAATGTCTTTATTGCAGTTGTCAGAACCGTCCAGTCCCCAAATAGTAAAATCTGTTACAGGCAAAGTCACAAAATCTACTTGAATGTTTTGTACTTGCAAAAACACTGTGCTCATGTTTCTTTTCTGCCATGCTCAGTGTTTGTCTGTAACATTCATTTCTGTATATCTGATGAACAACTCAGAGGAAACTGCCACTCTTTCATTTTTGTGAGTTTTAATTATTAGACTTTAGCAACATATTTTGCCTCTACTACCACTTTTTCATTTTTATACTGTAGTAATTTTTATGAACCAAGCTGAACACCCCAATATTTCTTGTTACTGACTTTACCTTAAAAACGTAGTTTAGCTATGTAATGGACATTTGCCACTGGCTGGGTTACATAATTAGTAGCTTCAGGTCTTAAATTTTATAGTTTGCAACACTGTGCCCATCAGTATTTAAATACTAAGTTTGGCATAATGACATATTTTTCGGTGCTGACCTGCTACAGATGTTATAATGGCCAACAAAAAATATACTGAGTTTAGCACTGTTGTCTTGCAACAAGAAATGGGACATAGATTAAAGGCCCTTTAGGCTGATGCTCACATATTAAGTCCTATATATTAATATTTTCAGATAACTGAGTAAAAAAATGCAGGGTTGCCTTCAGGCCTTGATTGGAGGTTGCTATATATATATATTTTTTTGCTCAAACCTGTTTGTACAAAACTTTGTATCACTGTATGTAGTAGTGATGTACATGCACTGAAACTATTATTTTCTCTTGGCTCTGAGATCACAGCATCTCAGAGGAAATATGATTTTTTTTATGTTTTAAGTGATTCTAGGTGTTCTAACCCCCTTCAAAAATGTTTTCTTTAGTTTTATATGCACTGATTGCACACAACTGACTCTCAAAAAGTGCATGAGTTTAAAGTCAATGTCTATTTCAATAAATAGTTATAGTACTTTTGAGGCTATTCAATTGTGTTTAGGTCATGGAGTTTCAGAACCATATTTGCAGACTTGTTTGCAATGGATCATGAACATTAGATAATAAAACGGCTGTGCAAGTGTGCATGAATATTAGATAACTCAGCTTCTGTGCATCTATGTTTACACCCTCTTGTCATAGATGAAATATTGCAATCCTTAATCACACTTTCTTTTAGGCTTCCTTTTGTTATTAGAGTTAGCAATTTTTAATGGATCAGTAAACCTTATGTTAACATTCATATTGACATCTAAAATGGAATCTACAATATAATGAGAACGTGAATGTTGATGCAATACTATGCATGCACCAAGAAGCAACACTGGTGCGTGCAAAACTTAAAAAAAAAAAAAACATAAAAACTAACATTTTTGCAGGTTGCAAGAACCTCTTCACCACCCTAACAGCCCGTTAATTATATATACTAACTATGAGATCTTGAAAACTATATGAGCTCACAAACCTGTTGACCATCTGCCTAGCTGACCAAATGCAGTTGACTAAGCAGATGTCAACCAAACACACCGTCAACAGAAGCATCTGCACCCAGTAAAACATATGATGTTAAAAAAAAAGATTTGTGAAAAAACAGGCCAACACCAACCAGGTATCTTTGCTTAATATAAATAACAGAAAAGTTGCTTAAATAGTAACAAAGCAAAGACTAGGCTCCAGCTTTTCTCCAAAGGCAGACTGCTTTAATGGTGCACACAAGCGCTTTCACAATAAGCTTCTTCAGGTGTATCCGAAGAAGCTTATTGTGAAAGCACTTGTGTGCACCATTAAAGCAGTCTGCCTTTGGAGAAAAGCTGGAGCCTAGTCTTTGCTTTGTTATTATTTAAGAAAAAAAGATTATTAATAATGATAATGACGTAATCGATAGATTTATACCCATTTTAATCTAGACCAGTTTCCATGATTCATTAGACTGACTGAATGCCTTTTTGTTCTGTCTTCTGAATGCAGAGGGAAGAGGTTTTGGGTTGCTACCAATGATTCCGACTATAATAATTCAGTACCAATGTCTGCAGTGCAGCCTCTTAATAATAGTGTTTGACATATCGGGCTCCATCATTAGAAGGTCTTGATTTCATGTTGTTACTGGTCATTTGGGAGTACAGTTGTTTTGCAAAAGACACTAGTTTGACAAAAGCACCATTACAGAATACTGCAATTAGCTGATTTATACTCTGTATGGGAGAAATCTCTTTGCCAAGGCATACAACCTTGGATGCCATTCCACTAAATTCAGGGGAACAGGAGTCAGCACTGTCCTGCATCAAAGCTTTGTGGGGGAGGGGGTTATCCCACATACAATACATTTTCTTACATATTATGCAAATAAAATGATATATATACTGCATCAAAAAAGGAATTCATGACTATTTCAGGGATTTTGAAACATGTTTTGTCAAGTGTAGCCAATTTTGAACAAAGAGCGGTGAAGCATCTGCTGTGGCAATTCAGAGGCACACTAAGCACAATAGCAGAAGGTTGGGAAATATCACAGAGCTGCATAATAATTAAAAGGTGGTATAATGACATGGAAATGAGAAACATTATTAAAATGAGGTTAATGGCAGATTCAAATGAGGGTAAACAATATGGTGGAGTGATTCAGGAGCAAATATATTTAGTGTTGAGAGACACTACAGATAGTTCATAGATAAGTTGTATGCTAACTGCTTTTGTGGACCATTTTAAGCCTACTTAATTTCTGTTTGTGGAAAGCAAACCTTGTACTCACTGTCTGTGAAATAAATTCCTTAACCATTATGCCAATTCCCAACCCTCTCAGTGACTGCCATAAAATTTTGGAGTTATGGGTGAGAGACAGCAAAAGTTATGTACAATGTAACTGCGAATACAAGAAGCTATTGGCATGGCCAGTAGCCATGGAGATGTGCATCATTGCACCATTGCTCCTGGAGGTGCCAAGTCATCTGTCTGTACCTAACATACTATGCTCTACATGACATAGCAACAGTGGATTGCCATGGTGTGGATAGAAGTATCACACAGGAGTTGGTCAAGATGTGTCACCCTCACATGCAGTCCTGTGGGTATATGTGGTTTTGAGAGTGTTATACCTGTCAGCATCCAAAAGGAAACATGGTGGGTGTATCCCAAGTGTCTGCCTCAAAGATACTTTACCATTTTTTTCATGTCCAAGTAAAACATTTGGGGGAGAACATGTGGTTCTTGCACACCACAGAGGAGAGAGGCAACACTGTGTAGCCATTTTATGATATAACCCATTTCCCTGAGGAAATGGGGGACATTGACTACACCCACATCACAATAAAAGGCCCACCAGTGGAGAAGGGGCAACAGTATATCAACCACAAAGGGTTCTACTAAAAGGCCCACCAGTGGAGAAGGAACAGTATATCAACCACAAAGGGTTCTACTCCATCAGCTGCCAAAGGTTTTGTAGTGCACAACATACAGTATACTATACTACATTTCAACAGATCTCCCAGGCAGTGCTCACAACTTCCACATGTGGCCATACCTCTCAACCTCTTAGAGCAAGACATCTGGACAAAGCTATACAAATGGGAGGGGGGGGGAGGCCCCAAAATAGGAACACTTTCTAAATATTGCTCTTACAAACTTAGAAAGTTGATGGAATAGCAAGCAGCTTTTGCATTAGCATGAATTTTCTGAAGAATATGAAGGCTGAAACTCAAATATCTGTCATTATTTTCTGACTTCAACCCTCAATGATTTGCCAGTGATTTGACAGAAAACCACAATTTTATGAGATAAAGATCAAAAATATGAGGCAATAATCTGGACATTCTATGAAAATATGTACAGTCGACAGCTATGCATGTGGCATATGTGTGAATTATACCAGTGGTTTGTGTGACCTGATTTTTCATGGGACCATTTTATTGGCAGTACTGAATATTCCCTAGAGCCATTAGAAACTCACAGACCATGACAGATAATGCGACTGTTTAAGGCCCACTTCCGCTGTTGATTAGATGTCACCAAAGACATAGCACAGGCATGCTAATTATATAAAGGAAATATTGAATAGACATTGGGATTTGATAACAATAACAGAAAGTGTAGCCATGATTCTAGGTAAACAACCCAAATGTGTATTTAAAATGGCTCAGAATATTAAAAAGTTATTGGAGAGGACAATACACACTGAGAAATATAAGAAAACAACAAAAGGAACTTCGAAATGTGGTTCTTGTAGTCAATGCAGATATATTAATGAAGCAGCATGCATCAAGTTAGAGAATATTAATAAGACATATATAAAATGCAAGGCAGGAAATTGTAATACTAAACAAGTAGTATATCTTGCAAAATGCGATGCCTGCCCAGCATTTTATATAGGAAAGACCGAGAGGAAAATTAAAAAACGAATATATGAACACTATTATAAGATTCAGAAACAAGATATGAAGAATGCTTTATATAAACATATATTCAGTAGAGGATATCAACATACATTTAAATTCTCTATTATTGAACAAATTGACAGTAGTGCAAGAGGGGGTAATTGGAAAGTTTTTTAGCTTTGTTGGAAAGCAAGTGGCAGATATTCACTGATGCCACAAGATTTCCAGGCATTAATGACAGCATCAGTTTAAAACCTTTTCTTATTTTAGAATAAATCATGTATACTTCGATATAGGGATGTTACTATGTTTGCTATTTTACTATGTTTAGTCATTATTAATTATGCTATATCAATTCTGTACGTACATTACATTTTTGAATACTTCATATTTCATATTTATCATGCACACACAATGCATTTTAGTTTAACATAATGTATTTTATCCTATTCATTTATTTATCTATTTATTTTAAATCATCAAATATGCATTTTATTATGTATTTTTAAAAAATGTATTCATCAATTTATAAAATGTATTTTTAAAAATGTATTTACCAATTGTATCAAATGTGGGTACTTAACAATATATTTAAATATATTTAAACCAAGTCAAATTAATTAATAAGCACAATTAATTTACAAGCATATATATTTTAGAAGTAGATATATATATTTTTAGGAAGTTATTATATCTATGAATCAGAAGTCACAGCGTGGAATACAGAAATGTAAAGAATGTATCTTTAAGGCTTTCAATTAGTTTTGGCGCCAAATTGGATATATAAACTATTGTTAAGTTGTAATAGTAGGTTCTGAGGAAGTCTGTATGATAACAGATGAAAGCGCTTAACCCTACGGATTATTTATGCAAAAATTCATGTAAAATCTACGTATTTTTTATGTATTAAAGTTTTTCTTGTTCGAGCTGCACCGTACTTCATTCTGCTCAAGGAGTCTAAAATTAATACTGAAGACAGCACTGACATCTAGGAACAAAGTCCAAACTATAAACAAATTTGCTCTCCCTGTCCTAGCTTACAGTTTTGGAGTGTCTGGCTGGCTCCAAAAGATGTTGGATCAGTTGAAGAGGAAAGCAAGAAAGATGCGTCATGCTCATCAAATGATTTATAAAAATCACTGCATACCAAGACTATATATTCCTGGTTCTGAAGGAGGTATAGGCCTCCTCAAAATTGATTACATGCATAGATTTGCAATCGTAGGACTACATACATATCTGCTGACATCACAAAATTCAAACATATTGAAAGTTTTAAAACATGACGGGACTAAGTTTAAGATGAATTCTCTGCTTAGTTTAGCAGAAGCATATCAATGTCAAGCAGGAGTGGAAATCAAACAGGATGTAGATAAAAATCAGGCAGCAACTGAATGTACCAAAAAACAAAAGAAAGTATATAAGGTGAAGAATCAGATGAAAAGGCAAGAAATATGGAAAATGTATAAATATAGTTGCAAGTATAGAAAACTTCTGGAACGTCATGTTGATTAGGCTTGAGTGCAGGAATGGTTATGGAGAGGTGAATTTAAACCAAAAAATGAAAGATTAATATTGGCGGACCAAGACAGTGGACTACATACACACTGGTTTACAAAGTCCATTGAACATGTGGGAGAAACAGACAAATGTAGGTTTTGTAAAACAGAATTAGAAGCAGTTGCACATTTTGTTGCTGGCTGTATTATATGAATGGCAGAAGGACTACATACTGATAGGTATAATAATGTGGCAAGATTGTTGCACTGGAGATTGTGCAAGCATTATAATACTGAAGTAACTGAAAAACATTGGAAACATGAGCCACAAAGCACCATAGAAAATGATGAAATTTATATCACATCTGAGCACCCATTACCAACAGTTCAAAAAATAGATGTAAGAAAACCAGATATAGTGGTCCATGAAAAAAAGACAAAAGTAGCATTGATATTGAACTTGCTACACCCAGTGACTACAGTGTCTTATATAGAGACACAAAGTCATAAAATACCATGATTTGTAGGCAGAAATGAGGGCAATGAGGAAGAAGGATGCCCAGACAATTTCAATAGTAGTAGGACCAATGGGTTTTATAAAAAAATTTACAATCTTATTTAGATATGTTACAGATACATGTAACGCCATATGCAATGCAGAAGGAGTCAATACTGGGCACACTGTGGGTGCTGCAAAGAGCACTTCTGGCTAATATCAAAGATTGAACAATACTAATTTCATGAATGTTAATCATATTTTGACTTAGGAATGAGGTCCATTCCTTCCATGGTATTAGAAACCCAAAAGGCTTGGAGAAATTAAAAAGAAAGAAGCCAGAATATATAGCAAACCTACTGGCTGAGAAATTCAGGTCTAACTATATGTATGCATACCTTTAAGAAGCTTTCTAGGGGCTTGCACAAGTGTATAAATACTGAGCATGTGCGAGCCTGACTGCCATTTTATAGTTTCTCTGTTGAGATGTAAGCATGTATGTCTGTGTAGTCTGTCAGTTAACCAGTTTGTTTATATTTTGTACTGCTGCTATCCATCCTGATGTGTTTCTGTGAATTAAAGCATATAAATGAACTACCCACATGTTTGTCTTCAATAGTAAACCAAGATGAGGGACATGGTGTCAGAATAGGATCCAGAAATCGAGATTCAGGACCAGAAGGCACTCAGTTAATGGTGGAGGAATATACAGGAATGGATCATCCCTCCTGCACATATAACTCACAAAACAGGTCAGAAACTTATTTCAGGTATCAAAGCTTACTTCTTATTCGCAAAATATAAAACAAAACACTCAGAACATTCACAATGAATTTCTAAGTAAATGAAATGTCCAAAACTGAGACATATTGAAAAAATATTTGAATAACTACTGAAAATGTTTAAAATAATGTCCAAATCGCATAAAATGTATAAAATAAGGAAAACGACTGCATTTTTTCACTATGATATACTTTTTCACGTTAATTAAAGCTATTCAAGATATCTGCAGTATGCAGAGAGTTTGCATGCTTGTACAGTATTACAGTACAGTTATTTCACAAAATATAGCCATTTCAAAGCATATTTTGCAAAGTACAGTGTTTCAAAGAGTTTATTGCACATTTGAATGTTATTACAAGTACTGGCTATGCGTGCATGTTCATACATAATTATGAGGGCCATTTTTTCAGTGTGTTTGGGTATACTTTGTTGGCATGGCTGAAGAATTTCGTAGACTGCCTCCACTTGTATTTGATAATAATATTGCAGAGAACTGGAGAGTGTTTGAGCAAGAGTACAATATTTTCAGACAAGCTGTACTTTCTGATAAAGATGATCATACAAAGGCATTTATTCTGCTCAATTTGGCCGGTTCAGAAGCCATTGAAAGAGAGGGTTCACTTGTGTATGCACCTGCTGTGTTTGTAGGGGGGGGGACCATTATATAGTGGTACCGGCTGAATCAAGGGAAGACCCTGAGTGCTTAAAATGTAAATTTAGAGAAATGTGTAATCCCCAAATGAATATTACAATGGAAAGGCACTTATTTTACACAGGGGATCAAAAGCCTGGTGAAACTTTTGCAGCAAATATAACTGACGAGAAATAAAGCTAAAATGTGCAGATTTGGTGAAATAAGGGATGAGTTGATAAAAGCAGACTTGTGTCGTATTAAAGATGATGCTGCGAGAAAGATTTTGGTTTGTGACAGTTATTTAACTTTGAATAAATCTATTGAGATTTGTCAGATTTATGAGCTCACAGAAAAGCACACAAATATGCTTACAAATGAGAAATGCATGCTTCCATTATTGTCTAGTGCTCATGTTGATAGTATGCAGGACATGGTTAAGAGAAACAGGCCCATGCACATGGCAGCAATTGTAAGCCCTGCAACAGTTACTGGGAAACCCCATAGCTTTCTAGTAAATTCCAGAGTGTGCACAGTCTCAGTGAAGCATGAGTGACTTAGCAAAATCAAAGAATGTGCCTCTACCCAGTTTCATAGTCAACTGTCACAATTGTGGTGGTAATCATGTGCCTAAAAGAGAAAAGTGCTTAGCTTTTGGGCAGCAATGCCACAGATGTAAAAAGTGGAATCATTTTGTAAATCAAGTAAGGGACATTATTGTATTAGAAGAGAACATTTAAAGAGACAAGTCGAATAATTAGAAAGCTGTGACCCTACTTTTTTATGTTGATTGTGTGTCTGTGCTTAATGAAACAGTAAATGCAGTAGATTTATGGGTAAAGAATGAAGTATTTTGTACTGTTCTGATAAATGGGAAACTCATAGAGCTCAAAGTTGACACTAGTTCAAAGTGCAATGTTATGTCAGCAGAAACATTTGCTAGAGTATGTGCTGGTGAGAAGCTTGATTTGGCAAAGTGTGCAAAGCTTGTTGCTTATGGTGGTGAAGAAATTCAAACTGAAGGTTCAATAGTGTTTCATATTACTCTGCTAGGAACAGCTGTGGCTTGCAATTTTATGTGTTCGAAAGGCACATACAGTCATTATTAGGCCTCAGAGACAGTTTAAAAATGGAACTACTTTCATTTAATGCAGAAGTCTACCATGTAAGCTTGAAAGACCACTGTTCCAATTTTGCCCAGTCTATTATCTCTACTTATGCTGACCTTTTCGAAGACAAACTAGGCAAACTCCCAGTTGTGTACTCCATGATGTTAGACCCAGAGATCAGTCCAGTTGTCAGGCCAGATCAGAAAGTTTCAGTAGCTATGCAGAACAGAATCAAAGCTGAGCTAGATAAAATGGTGCAGCAAGGTGTAATTTTCTCAGTTGATGAACCAAATAAATGGATATCTTTCATGGCCATTGCTCTTAAGAAAAGCTCAGATGATATCAGAATATGTATTGATCCATGAGATTTGAACAAAACAATGAAAAGACCTCATCATCCAATGTGTACAATCAAAGAAGTCACTGCTCTTATACTAAATGCCAGTGTTTTTTTTCTGTCTTGGATGCAAAGAGGATGCAAAGAGTTCATTTTGGCAAATTTTTCTTGATCGAAAATGTTCATTGCTAATCACTTTCAGTACTCCTTTTGGCAGGTACAGATTTTTGAGAATGGCATTTGGAATAAATTCTGCCAGTGAAGTCTTCTAGTGTGCAATGGAGCAAATTTTTTCTAGGTATCCTTGTGCTATTACAGTAGATGATATTCTAGTAGGAGGTAATGTATTTCTATACTGTTGTCTGCATGTATGATTTGGCAAAATTTTGCACCGGATGCCCTTCCTGACGCAACCCTCCCCATTTATCCGGGCTTGGGACCGGCACAAAGAAATTAGGGAGTAGAGGTGGCAAAGGTGGATGAGTTTAAGTACTTGGGATCAACAGTTCAGAATAATGGTGAGTGTAGAAGAGAGGTGAAGAAGAGAGTACAGGCAGGATGGAGTGGGTGGAGAAGAGTGTCAGGAGTGATTTGTGACAGACGAGTACCAGTAAGAGGAAGGGAAGGTCTACAAGAGGGTAGTGAGACCAGCTATGTTATATGGGTTGGAGACAGTGGCATTGACAAAAAGGCAGGAGTTAGAGCTTGACGTGGCAGAGTTGAAGATGTTAAGATTTGCACTGGGTGTGACGAGGATGGACAGGATTGGGAATAAGTATATTAGAGGGTCAGTCCAGGTTGAAAAGTTAAAGCCAGAGAGGCAAGATTACATTGATTTGGACATGTGCTGAGGAGGGATGCAGAGTATATTGGGATAAAGATGCTAAGGATGAAGCTGCCAGGTAACAGGAAAAGAGGGAGGTCTAAGATAAGGTTTATGGATGTGGTGAGAGAGGACATGCAGGTGGTTGGTGTGACAGAGCAAGATGCAGATGACAGGAAGATATGGAAAGAGTTGATCTGCTGTGGCAACCCCTAATGGGAGCAGCCGAAAGAAGAAGAAGAAGATTCTAGTAGGAGGTAATGGTGAAGCTGAGCATGACAGAAACCTCAAGAAAGTTCTGGAAAGAGCACGTGAAGTGAATCTTAAGCTGAATTCTCAGAAGTGTAAATTTAGGCTATGAGAAGTTACTGATGTTCATCATTTATTTACCAGTTCAGGCTTATGACCAGATCCTTCAAAGCAAACATCAATTCTTGAGATGCCAGCTCCAATGTTCAAGCCCTACAGCATTTTCTTGGCATGGTTAATTACCTAGGCAAGTTCATTCCAGACTTAAGCCAACTTTCAGCACTTCTTAGAGAGCTGACATGCAAAGATGTATCTTGGTCATGGTTAGAGCAACACCAAAGAGCATTTGATATCCTGAAACAGGGAACTGCCAGTTCACCAATTCCCAGATATTATGATGTTCCCAAACCAGTAACTCTTTCTTGTGATGCTTTGAAATTTTGTCTTGGTGCAGTCATTCTTCAAGAGGATAGACCAGTAACCTACGTGTCCAGAACTCTAACCCAAACTGAAATGCAGTATGCGCAGATAGAGAAAGAACTCTTGGCAATTGTGTTTGCATGTTCGAAGTTCCATGATTATATTTATGGTAAACCCATCCAAACTGAAAATGACCACCAACCTCTAGTCACTATTTTGAGAAAACATATGCATACAGCTCTTGCCAGATTGCAAAGCATGATGCTCAAATTGCAAAAGTATAATTTCAGTCTTGTCTACACAAAAGACAAACTTCTTTATCTTGCTGATACTTTATCCAGATCACCCAGAAATACCACTGAACAGCATGAAAATGAGAAATTTGATTTTGAAGTCATGGAAGTGAGAAAATTTTCTTCGACATGTCTTGATGAGCTTAGAAGTCATACATCCTCAGATCCATTACTTCAGAAGCTCAGCCAGTTTATCAGTCAAGGATGGCCATCAAAGCAATCTTGCTTACCAGTAAATGTGCAACCTTCCTTACAGAGATGAGATTTTGTTTGACAATGGTATCATCATGAAAGTTCCAACAGTAATTGTTCCAAAGTCCTTGCAACAAGAGTATATTACCATCTTGCATTGTGGCCACCCAGGAACTGATTCTAACAAAAGAAGAGTGAGAGGAATAGTATTTTGACCTTCTATGTCACAGGATATTGAGAGAGTACTTTCATCTTGTTTTATATGTAATAGTACTAAGCCACAGCAACAGAAAGAACCACTTCAGCTAAACCACATTCTTGAACTTCCCTTGTCAACAGTAGCTAAAGACATTTTCGAATAGAATGGTCAGCATTACTTGGTGTTATAGACTCTTAATCAAATTGGTTCAAGATTGACCTACTTCCTAATTTAGCATCCAATACTGTCATTACTAAGATGGAGCATCATTTTGCAGTCCATGGTAGTCCACACAAATTTATTTCTGACAGTGGTACACAGTTTACAAGCCAGCAGTGCAAAAGAATTGCTGACGAGTGGGACTTTGCTTATGTCACAAGTAGCCCAGAGTATCCACAGTCAAATGGTTTGGCAGAACTTGCAGTTCAAAGTGTAAAACAATTACTAGAGAAGTTGAAATGAGACAGTAGCAATGTTTTCTTGAATCTCTTGAATCTCAGAAATGTTCCTCGTGATAAACATCTTGGTTCACCTGCACAGAGACTTTTGCCAGGACAAACCAGAACCACATAACTGATTAGAAGTCATCTGTTGGTTCCATGTTTCAAGAGCAACAGATCAGTGAAAGCCCATCTGTTAAAGAAGCGCTTATCCCAGAAGACCAGCAAACCACTCAATCCATTACGAGAAGGGGAGATAGTGATGATGCAGATGTCCAAAGGTTTTTATCGGATTTGTGTTGTGAAAATTGTATGTTCAGAGCTGAGATCGTACATTGTGGAATCACAAGGAGCAGAATTTATGTGGAATTAGAAACATTTGGTCCCGGTGTCCAAGCCTGTATTGCAGTATCATATCTGTGAGAGAGACTCCATATCTCAGAGTGGGTTATACAGCATTCTAGTTCCGGAGGATGTTCCAGTAAATATCCCTGTTCCTGAGAAGAATCCCAAAACTCCTGAAGCAAGTTGTTCACAGATGACTGTCCCTGTTGCTAAACTCAATTCTGATTGCTATATCACTAGATCAGGTCACAATTCCAGACCATGTTCCAGATACACGGAAACTTGGACATGCACATCGTGTTTATTTCTTATTGTCGGTACAACTGCATGTTTCTTTTCAAATGTCATTATATATTGTGGGCAATTCATTAAAGAGGGAGGATGTAGACCAATATGCATGTAAACCTTAAAGAAGCTTTCTAGGGACTTGCACAAGTGTATAAACACTGAGCATGTGCAAGCCTGGCCGCCATTTTTTAGTTAGGTGTTGAGATGTAAGCATTTATGTCTGTGTAGTCTGTCAGTTAATCAGTTTGTTTATATTTTGTACTGCTGCTATCCATCCTGATGTGTTTCTGTGTAATAAAGCATATAAGTGAACTACCCCACCTGTTCATCAATAGTAAACCAAGATGAGCGACACTCCCCTCAGGAAATATCATCAAATATAACATCCCCTGCTATCACTAGGGAACAGATCCTCAATGCTCTTTCTCTAGGACCAAGAATACTGCATCAATGGGCTCAACCAATATTCCAGGATGCCTTCTAAGTATCATGAAACATGCCCTATCAGGCCATCTGGAATTGCTATTTAACCACAGCCTCTA